>NC_091354.1:7045794-7118072 GCF_038502225.1 Cherax quadricarinatus
CCAGGCGCCCATATGCTGCAGCAGTTATCTGATTGATGTGTGCTTCCGGAGACATGCTCGGTGTTATACTCACCCCAAGATCTTTCTCCTTGAGTGAGGTTTGCAGTCTTTGGCCACCTAGCCTATACTCTGTCTGTGGTCTTCTGTGCCCTTCCCCTATCTTCATGACTTTGCATTTGGCAGGATTAAATTCGAGAAGCCATTTGCTGGACCAGGTGTCCAGTCTGTCCAGGTCTCTTTGAAGTCCTGCCTGGTCCTCATCAGATTTAATTCTCCTCATTAACTTCACATCATCTGCAAACAGGGACACTTCCGAGTCTAACCCTTCCATCATGTCGTTCACAAATACCAAAAATAGCACTGGTCCTAGGACCGACCCCTTTGGGACCCCGCTCGTCACAGGTGCCCACTGTGATACATCATTGCGTACCATGACTCGTTGTTGCCTCCCTGTCAGGTATTCTCTGATCCATTGCAGTGCCCTTCCTGTTATATGCGCCTGATGCTCTAGCTTCTGCACTAATCTCATGTGAGGAACTGTGTCAAAGGCCTTCTTGCAGTCTAAGAAGATGCAATCAACCCACCCCTCTCTCTCGTGTCTTACTTCTGTTATTTTATCATAAAACTCCAGAAGGTTTGTGACACAGGATTTGCCTTCCGTGAATCCGTGCTGGTTGGCATTTATACTCTTGTTCCATTCCAGGTGCTCCACCACTCTCCTCCTGATAATCTTCTCCATAATTTTGCATACTATACACGTCAATGACACAGGTCTATAGTTTAGTGCCTCTATTCTGTCTCCTTTTTTAAAAATGGGAACTACATTTGCCGTCTTCCATACCTCAGGTAGTTGCCCAGTTTCCAGGGACGTGTTGAAGATTGTGTTAAGTGGCACGCACAACATATCTGCTCCCTCTCTAAGGATCCACGGGGAGATGTTGTCCGGTCCCATTGCCTTTGAGGTATCGATGTCCCTTAGCAGTTTCTTCACCTCCTCCTCATCTGTATGTATGTCGTCCAACACTTGTTGGTGTATTCCTTGCTGGTGTCCCCATCTGGTCTGTCCCCCCAGAGTCCTTCCTGTCTCTACTGTAAATACTTCCTTAAATCTCGTGTTGAGCTCCTCACATACCTCTTGATCGTTTCTTGTGAGTTCTCCACCTTCTTTCCTCAGCCTTATCACCTGGTCCTTGACTGTTGTCTTCCTCCTAATGTGGCTATACAGCAGTTTCGGGTCAGATTTGACTTTCGATGCTATGTCGTTTTCATACTGTCGCTAGGCCTCCCTCCTTATCTGTGTATACTCGTTTCTGGCTCTTCTACTAATCTCTTTGTTTTCCTGGGTCCTATGCCTCCTGTACCTTTTCCATTCTCTGTGTGTATGTGTGTGTGTGTGTGTGTGTGTGTGTGTGTACTCACCTATTTGTACTCACCTATTTGTGGTTGCAGGGGTCGAGTCCTAGCTCCTGGCCCCGCCTCTTCACCGGTTGCTACTAGACCCTCTCTCTCCCCGCTCCATGAGCTTTATCAAACCTCGTCTTAAAACTGTGTATGGTTCCTGCCTCCACTACGTCATTTTCTAGGCTATTCCACTGCCTTACAACTCTATGACTGAAGAAATACTTCCTACTATCTCTCTGACTCATTTGTGTCTTCAACTTCCAATTGTGGCCTCTTGTTTCTGTGTCCCCTCCCTGGAACATCCTGTCCTTGTCCACCTTGTCTATTCCACGCAGTATTTTATATGTCGTTATCATGTCTCCCCTGACCCTCCTGTCCTCCAGTGTCGTCAGGCCGATTTCCCTTAATCTTTCTTCATAGGACATTCCCCTTAGCTCTGGAACTAACCTTGTTGCAAACCTTTGTACTTTCTCTAGTTTCTTGACGTGCTTTATCAAGTGCGGGTTCCAAACAGGTGCTGCATACTCCAGTATGGGCCTGACATACACGGTGTACAGTGTCTTGAATGATTCCTTACTAAGGTGTCGGAATGCTGTTCTCAGGTTTGCCAGGCGCCCATATGCTGCAGCAGTTATCTGATTGATGTGTGCTTCCGGAGACATGCTCGGTGTTATACTCACCCCAAGATCTTTCTCCTTGAGTGAGGTTTGCAGTCTTTGGCCACCTAGCCTATACTCTGTCTGTGGTCTTCTGTGCCCTTCCCCTATCTTCATGACTTTGCATTTGGCAGGATTAAATTCGAGAAGCCATTTGCTGGACCAGGTGTCCAATCTGTCCAGGTCTCTTTGAAGTCCTGCCTGGTCCTCATCAGATTTAATTCTCCTCATTAACTTCACATCATCTGCAAACAGGGACACTTCCGAGTCTAACCCTTCCGTCATGTCGTTCACATATACCAAAAATAGCACTGGTCCTAGGACCGACCCCTGTGGGACCCCGCTCGTCACAGGTGCCCACTGTGATACATCATTACGTACCATGACTCGTTGTTGCCTCCCTGTCAGGTATTCTCTGATCCATTGCAGTGCCCTTCCTGTTATATGCGCCTGATGCTCTAGCTTCTGCACTAATCTCTTGTGAGGAACTGTGTCAAAAGCCTTCTTGCAGTCCAAGAAGATGCAATCAACCCACCCCTCTCTCTCTTGTCTTACTTCTGTTATTTTATCATAAAACTCCAGAAGGTTTGTGACACAGGATTTGCCTTCCGTGAATCCGTGCTGGTTGGCATTTATACTCCTGTTCCGTTCCAGGTGCTCCACCACTCTCCTCCTGATAATCTTCTCCATAATTTTGCATACTATACACGTCAATGACACAGGTCTATAGTTTAGTGCCTCTTTTCTGTCTCCTTTTTTGAAAATGGGAACTACATTTGCCGTCTTCCATACCTCAGGTAGTTGCCCAGTTTCCAGGGATGTGTTGAAGATTGTGGTAAGTGGTACGCACAACATATCTGCTCCCTCTCTAAGGACCCATGGAGAGATGTTGTCCGGTCCCATTGCCTTTGAGGTATCGATGTCCCTTAGCAGTTTCTTCACCTCCTCCTCATCTGTATGTATGTCGTCCAACACTTGTTGGTGTGTTCCTTGTTGGTGTCCCCATCTGGTCTGTCCCCCCAGAGTCCTTCCTGTCTCTACTGTAAATACTTCCTTAAATCTCGTGTTGAGCTCCTCACATACCTCTTGATCGTTTCTTGTGAGTTCTCCACCTTCTTTCCTCAGCCTTATCACCTGGTCCTTGACTGTTGTCTTCCTCCTAATGTGGCTATACAGCAGTTTCGGGTCAGATTTGACTTTCGATGCTATGTCGTTTTCATACTGTCGCTGGGCCTCCCTCCTTATCTGCGCATACTCGTTTCTGGCTCTTCTACTAATCTCCTTGTTTTCCTGGGTCCTATGCCTCCTGTACCTTTTCCATTCTCTGTTGCACTTAGTTTTTGCCTCCCTACACCTTCGGGTAAACCAAGGACTCGTTTTGGTCTTCCTATTATTTCTGTTTCCCTTGGGAACAAAACTTTCCTCTGCCTCCTTGCACTTTGTTGCCACATATTCCATCATCTCGTTTACTGATTTTCCTACCATTTCTCTGTCCCACTGAACCTCCTGCAGGAAGTTTCTCATACCTGTGTAGTCCCCCCTTTTATAGTTTGGCCTGTCCCCTTCAGTTCCTGTTACCTTCTCCACTTGTAACTCTACTATATAGTCAAAACTCAGAACCACATGATCGCTAGCTCCAAGGGGCCTCTCGTAAGTGATGTCCTCGATGTCTGAACTGCTCAGGGTGAACACAAGATCCAGTCTTGCTGGCTCATCCTCCCCTCTCTCTCTGGTTGTGTCCCTGACATGTTGATGCATGAGGTTTTCAAGTACCACATCCAACATCTTGGCTCTCCATGTTTCGGGACCCCCATGTGGCTCCAGGTGTGTGTGTGTATGCATGCATGTGTGTGTGTGTGTGTGTGTGTGTGTGTGTGTGTGTGTGTGTGTGTGTGTGTGTGTGTGTGTGTGTGTGTATGTATGCATGCATGTGTGTGTGTGTGTGTGTATAACGAAAAGATTATTTGGTAGGTGCTGCAAGCGGGTGGTTAAATGATACGTCTTCGGAGGCTTCTTCGTTTATTCTTAAGTAGTGGTGGGTACACAGGCTTGTGTTGTGCCCATGGCCCGGGAGGGCCATGCCCACGAGAGAGAGCTGGGAGGCCTTGTGTGTTGCTGCTAGGCCGCTGTGAGAGTGAGGGAGAGGCATGGGCCGGCAGGCTGGCGTGCCTGCCGAGAGGCCTGGCTACAGAGGGCAGCACCTGGGTGGCGCGAAAATGAACTAAGCTGGCAGACAGCATGGGCTGTCTGTGCAGACAGTACAGGCTGTCTACATACGCTCGGCCACCTACCGCGCATCGTCCCGACGCGACAATACTGGTAGTAAAAGAAACTCGGTCTCTCTCTCGTTGGAACAGGGCACAGAACACAAAATAAAAGCATATATATACATATGGACATGGAAAAAAAACTTCCTACAGGGAGGAAAGAAAAAACATGTGGGGTGTGCTAAACATCATGGTCATAGGCAATGAACGTCGAAGGGCATCACTGCACGCCTTCCTGCGTCTGGACATACTGCAACACGGGAGACATCGCTGCGGCTGAACTGTGACGTAACAGGTTACTGTCTCCTCTGGAACGGTGAAGCAGTCATCGTAGGAGTCGCTGCAGGTTTTCACTCAACCTGGGGCACGACATGCTGGTGCCCTCGAGTGAGGCGTCGACAAAACTCGGCAACTGGGCAGGACTTCTGGCAAGCGACTCAGGAGGACACTTCTCGACTAGTACTGTAGCTGGGCTGTCACTGCCGGCGAGCGTGGAGTGAGTTGTGGAGCGAGTCGTGGCAGAGACGACTGGGCGAAACATCTGGGAGTCATAACATCATACACCAGACTGCAGTGAGAGAGCTAGCAGTCAAAGTGACATCTTCTTTGTGCAGGCTGCTCACTGAAGCTTGTGACACGAGGCTGACACAGTGTCATTCTCTCGGCAGTTGGAGTTATAGCAGAGGTTAGTCTAAGCGTCCCCAGACTTGTTTCTCTACATATAACTGCACTCTGACGGTCTGGAGGTGAAGTGAAACAAATCTCGATGGGAATCGTAGCACGTACGATTCTGCAGAACATCACGAGCGACGAGCATAAAAGCTTTCTGTACAGGAGGGCTCATACGCTCAGGGCTGAGTAATCAGCTGTCAAACAAACTGGTCACACGGGTGACTTAGCACAGTGGTGCTACTCAGGTCTGGCTCAGACCTCAATGGACACACGGAAACTTTAAAAACACACCGCGGTACAACATTCAAATTCAAATTCAAATTCAAAGTTTATTCTCTATAAGGATTACAATGCTGAGTTTACAGAAATTTGGTTATTGTGTGGTTTACATGTAGTAAAATAGTGATTACAGAGTGTACCACTAGAACGCTTAGCATGGCTAGGCATTTCGGGCAGACTTAGTTTTATTCTTAATTGTAAAATATTACAAATTATGAGGTAAGTTGGTATTATGGCTAAGTGACTAAATACTAGTTTGTGAGTTTAGCAATGTGAATGCCTTTGTTTTGGCACAGTACATAGTTTCAGTATTGGAGTATCACAGGATTCATTATTTTAAGATTGAGGTTAATATTTCTGTTTATGGTCAAATGAGTCAGTGAGTGTAAGTGTGAATCACCAGGTGGTATTCATGTAGTTAGTTGACGGGGTGTATCAGGGAGATAAGATGTTTTCTAATGGTAGTTTTGAAGGTGATGAATGTGTCTGCAGTTCTAGAGTTCTCAGGTAGGGTATTCCAGATTTTAGGGCCTTTGACATACATTGAATTTTTGTAAAGGTTTAGTCGGACACGGGGAATGTCGTAGAGATGTTTGTGTCTGGTGTTATGCCTGTGGGTTCTGTCACAACTATCAAGAAAGCGTTTTAGGTCAAGGTTGATATTAGAGTTTAAGGCCCTGTAGATGTAGATTGCACAGTAGTAAGTGTGGATGTATTGAACTGGGAGTAAGTTTAGGTCTAAGAAGAGTGGGGGGGGTGTTGCCAGGGATGGGATTTAGTGATTATTCTTACTGCAGCTTTTTGTTGGGTTATTATTGGCTTTAGGTGTATTGCTGCAGTTGATCCCCAAGCACAAATAGCATAGGTGAGGTATGGATAAATAAGTGAGTGGTATAGTGTGAGAAGGGCATTTTGCGGCACGTAGTATCGTATCTTGGAGAGGCTCCCAACCGTTTTGGATACTTTTTTGGTTATATGCTGGATGTGGGTGCTTAAATTCAGGTTGTTGTCAAGGTATAAGCCTAGGAATTTGCCCCCATTATTTCTGGTAATTAGAGTGTTGTCAATCTTAATGTTAATTTGTGCATCTCCTGCTCTGCTACCAAACATAATATAGTAGGTTTTGTCAGTGTTAAGCGTAAGTTTATTGGCTGTCATCCAAGTCGATATTTTAATCAGCTCCTCATTCACAATGGTGTTGAGGATGGCAAGATTAGGGCGAGAGATGACATAAGTCGTGTCATCAGCAAAGAGAATGGGTTTCAGGTGTTGGGATACGTTTGGAAGGTCATTGATGTATATGAGGAAGAGAAGGGGACCAAGGACACTTCCCTGCGGAACTCCAGTATCAAGTGGCCGTGTTGCTGATGCTGTGTCTTTAATGGTGACGTACTGATACCTATTAGTAACGTAAGATTTGAAATAAGCAAGCGCATGGCCTCTTATATCGTAATGATCAAGTTTGTGGAGTAGGATGTCGTGGTCTACTGTGTCAAAAGCTTTTCTTAGGTCAATAAAAATTCCTAGTGGATATTCCTTATTTTCCAATGCTGTGTAAAGCAGATCTAGCATTTTTATGATTGCATCATTAGTGCTTTTATTTTTCCTGAATCCAAGTTGGCAGGGGTTGAGTATGTTTTGAGCCGTTATAAATGAATACAGTCTCCTGTGCACGAGTTTCTCAAAGATTTTGGATAGCAATGGTAAGTTAGATATTGGCCTATAGTTGTTTAAGTCTGTAGGGTCACCACCTTTATGTATTGGTGTAACCCTTGCCATCTTGCATAGTTTCGGGAAGGTGCTAGTCTCTAGTGACTTGTTAAAAAGTAATGAAATAGCATGCGAAAGGACATGGGCCACTCGCTTGTACAGTAATGGTGGGACATTAGACAGATTCCCCGAGTTATTTTTAAGTAACTTTATAATCTCAGTGACTTCCGCAAATGATGCAAATGATGCTTTTCTGTGCATAAAACTGACACTAAGACATATACTAAAATGTGAGAACACTGACTGAGAGGAATTAATTAACACACGACATATATCTTCTCTCAATCTTCTCGACAATACTGAAACAATTACTGAACACTCGATGGTGGCATCATGTGATGTCAGGCGTGATGTCGCGAGGTGACGTCAGCAGCACTGTGACGTCAGCAGACATCTCGAGGTGACGTCAGGCAGACATCGTGAGGTGACGTCAGGCACACATCTCGAGGTGATGTCAGCAGACATCTCGAGGTGACGTCAGCAGACATCGTGACGTCATGAAGTCGGGCAGCATCGTGGGTGACGTCAATGTGATGCGGCCAGCAGACCACAGCATGTGGCCTGGGACATCTGGTAACTCACGTGGCTGGTAGATCCACATGACATCGCCCACACCCACGTGGCGTCGTGATCCACGTGGTGTCGTGATCTACGTGGCATGCTGGTCCACGTAGCTTCGAGTGGCCACGGGCACTCGGATACACAGCTCTGGCAATGATTTCACATGGAAAACAGCAGAAAACACAGCAGAGGGAGTGGGCAGTGGTGAGTGGTGTATGGTAGACGGGTGAGCGTGAGTAGGGCGAGCATGGGCAAGGTGAGGAACAGCCACTTCCTCTCCTCTCCTCCCCCACCCACAAACACGTGGAGAAGCTCACACTGGACGCAGAAATCACCACAAAACTCACCTCTGGCTTGCTGAAACGGCTGTGCTGAGCTGAACAACAACAACAGCAACATACAAGTGACGCTGAACACGTGACTTGAGAAACAGCGTGGGACACTGTAGCGTGGGACGCTGTAGCGTGGGGTCACTGTGACGCCACTTACAATTCTCGGAGAATTTCGGCAAATTTCGGTCTGGATCCTGCTTGTACCTGTGTCTGGATGCTCAAACGTGCAGACACGACATCAGGATAACTTGTTGAGAGACGGATGCTTCTTGTATGGGATGATGAAGTGAAGATGACTTCATACCTCTCCTTCCTCTCTCCAGGGTAAACACAACTGCTGCGACCACCGCTGGTACCATTATAACAGGTTTGTTTGGTAGGTGCTGCAAGCGGGTGGTTAAATGATACGTCTTTGGAGGCTTCTTCGTTTATTCTTAAGTAGTGGTGGGTACACAGGCTTGTGTTGTGCCCATGGCCCGGGAGGGCCATGCCCACGAGAGAGAGCTGGGAGGCCTTGTGTGTTGCTGCTAGGCCACTGTGAGAGTGAGGAAGAGGCATGGGCCGGCAGGCTGGCGTGCCTGCCGAGAGGCCTGGCTACAGAGGGCAGCACCTGAGTGGCGCGAAAATGAACTAAGCTGGCAGACACCATGGGCTGTCTGTGCAGGCAGTACAGGCTGTCTGTGTGTGTGTGTGTGTGTGTGTGTATGTATGTGTGTGTGTGTGTGTGTGTGTGTGTGTGTGTGTATGTGTATGTGTGTGTGTGAGTGTGTGTGTGTGTCTGTGTGTGTCTGTGTCTGTGTGTGTGTATGTATGTGTGTGTGTGTATGTGTGTATGTATGTGTGTGTGTGTATGTGTGTATGTGTGTGTATGTATGTGTGTGTGTGTGTGTGTGTGTGTGTGTGTGTGTATGTATGTGTGTGTGTACTCACCTAATTGTGGTTGCAGGGGTCGAGACTCAGCTCCTGGCCTCGCCTCTTCACTGATCGCTACTAGGTCCTCTCTCTCTCTGCTTCCTGAGCTTTATCATACCTCTTCTTAAAACTATGTATGGTTCCTGCCTCCACTACTTCACTTGCTAGGCTATTCCACTTCCTGACGACTCTGTGACTGAAGAAATACTTCCTAACGTCCCTGTGACTCGTCTGAGTCTTCAGCTTCCAGTTGTGACCCCTTGTTCCTGTGTCCCCTCTCTAGAACATCCTATCTCTGTCCACCTTGTCTATTCCTGCAGTATCTTGTATGTCGTTATCATATCTCCCCTGACCCTTCTGTCCTCCAGTGTCGTCAGTCCGATTTCCCTCAACCTTTCCTCGTACGACATTCCCCTGAGCTCTGGGGCTAGCCTTGTTGCAAACCTTTGTACTTTCTCTAACTTCTTGATGTGCGTGACCAGGTGTGGGTTCCAGACTGGTGCTGCATACTCCAGTATGGTCCTAACATACACAGTGTGTGTGTGTGTACTCACCTAGTTGTACTCACCTAGTTGAAGTTGCAGGGGTCGAGTCCAAGCTCCTGGCCCCGCCTCTTCACTGGTCACCACTAGGTCACTCTCCCTGAACCATGAGCTTTATCGTACCTCTGCTTAAAGCTATGTATGGATCCTGCCTCCACTACATCGCTTCCCAAACTATTCCACTTCCTGACTACTCTGTGGCTGAAGAAATACTTCCTAACATCCCTTTGATTCATCTGTGTCTTCAGCTTCCAACTGTGTCCCCGTGTTGCTGTGTCCAGTCTCTGGAACATCCTGTCTTTGTCCACCTTGTCAATTCCTCTCAGTATTTTGTAAGTCGTTATCATATCCCCCCTATCTCTCCTGTCCTCCAGTGTCGTCAGGTTGATTTCCCTTAACCTCTCCTCATAGGACATACCTCTTAACCCTGGGACTAGTCTTGTTGCAAACCTTTGCACTTTCTCTAGTTTCTTTACATGCTTGGCTAGGTGTGGGTTCCAAACTGGTGCCGCATACTCTAATATGGGCCTAACGTACACGGTGTACAGGGTCCTGAACGATTCCTTATTAAGATGTCGGAATGCTGTTCTGAGGTTTGCCAGGCGCCCATATGCTGCGGCAGTTATTTGGTTGATGTGCGCTTCAGGAGATGTGCCTGGTGTTATACTCACCCCAAGATCTTTTTCCTTGAGTGATGTTTGTAGTCTCTGGCCCCTTAGACTGTACTCCGTCTTCGGTCTTCTTTGCCCTTCCCCAATCCTCATGACTTTGCACTTGGTGGGATTGAACTTCAGGAGCCAGTTGCTGGACCAGGTCTGCAGTCTGTCCAGATCCCTTTGTAGTTCTGCCTGGTCTTCGATCGAATGAACTCTTCTCATCAACTTCACGTCATCTGCAAACAGGGACACCTCGGAGTTTATTCCTTCCGTCATGTCGTTCACAAATACCAGAAACAGCACTGGTCCTAGGACTGACCCCTGTGGGACCCCGCTGGTCACAGGTGCCCACTCTGACACCTCGCCACGTACCATGACTCGCTGCTGTCTTCCTGACAAGTATTCCCTGATCCATTGCAGTGCCTTCCCTGTTATCCCTGCTTGGTCCTCCAGTTTTTGCACTAATCTCTTGTGTGGTACTGTGTCAAAAGCCTTCTTGCAGTCCAAGAAAATGCAATCCACCCACCCCTCTCTCTCTTGTCTTACTGCTGTCACCATGTCATAGAACTCCAGTAGGTTTGTGACACAGGATTTCCCATCTCTGAAACCATGTTGGCTGCTGGTGATGAGATCATTCCTTTCTAGATGTTCCACCATTCTTCTCCTGACAATCTTTTCCATGATTTTGCATGCTATACATGTCAGTGACACTGGTCTGTAGTTTAGTGCTTCATGTCTGTCTCCTTTTTTAAAGATTGGGAACACATTTGCTGTCTTCCATGCCTCAGGCAATCTCCCTGTTTCGATAGATGTATTGAATATTGTTGTTAGGGGTACACATAGCTCCTCTGCTCCCTCTCTCAGGACCCATGGAGAGATGTTATCTGGCCCCATTGCCTTTGAGGTATCTATCTCACTCAGAAGCCTCTTCACTTCTTCCTCGGTTGTGTGTACTGTGTCCAGCACATGGTGGTGTACCCCACCTCTCCGTCTTTCTGGAGCCCCTTCTGTCTCCTCTGTGAACACTTCTTTGAATCTCTTGTTGAGTTCCTCACATACTTCACGGTCATTTCTTGTTGTCTCTCCTCCTTCCTTCCTTAGCCTGATTACCTGGTCCTTAACGGTTGTTTTCTTCCTGATGTGGCTGTATAACAGCTTCGGGTCAGATTTGGCTTTTGCTGCTATGTCGTTTTCATATTGACGTTGGGCCTCCCTTCTTATCTGTGCATATTCGTTTCTGGCTCTACGACTGTTCTCCTTATTCTCCTGGGTCCTTTGCCTTCTATATTTCTTCCATTCCCTAGCACACTTGGTTTTTGCCTCCCTGCACCTTTGGGTAAACCATGGGCTCATCCTGGCTTTTTCATTAATCCTGTTACCCTTGGGTACAAACCTCTCCTCAGCCTCCTTGCATTTTGTTGCTACATATTCCATCATCTCATTAATTGGCTTCCCTGCCAGTTCTCTGTCCCACTGAACCCCGTTCAGGTAGTTCCTCATTCCTGTGTAGTCCCCTTTCTTGTAGTTTGGCTTCATTCGTCCTGGCCTTCCTGCTTCTCCCTCCACTTGTAGCTCTACTGTGTATTCGAAGCTTAAAACCACATGGTCACTGGCCCCAAGGGGTCTTTCATATGTGATGTCCTCGATATCTGCACTAAAGGTGAATACTAAGTGTGTGTGTGTGTATGTGCATGTGTGTGTGTAAGAGAGATGGAAAAGGAGAAATATAGTAGATAACAATGGAGAGGAGTCACAGTGAGACGATGACAGAAGGCCAGAGTTTTTTACCTCTTAAATAATGTAACCTCACATTATAATTCCTTGCGGTAACCAACAACCAGACTGATCAGAGATCGAGCCGTGAAGAAGAGCGAATTTTCGGTTCCTAATATATATATATATATATATATATATATATATATAAACACTGATCTCTGGCTGAAGGAGACTCGAACCTACGAACCTTAGGACAAGGTACGCAGTGCTTTACCAATCTACCCACACTGGACCAATACCTTGGCGTGTAGCATGAGCTACACGTTTGATCCAAGGCAGCCAGCTTTCAGGGAGAAGGCTTACAGCTTTTCATCTCATCCCCTGCATGCATCAGCCTTACTAGAGATTTGAACAATGCAAGGAATTCGCGAGAGCATGCGAAATATACAGAGATCAGTGTTTGTGTATATTTCGCCTGCTCTTGTGAATTCTTTGCATGTATATATATATATATATATATATATATATATATATATATATATATATATATATATATATATATATATATATATATATATATATATATATATATATATATATATATATATATATATATATATATATATATATATATAAAACAAACCGGCCGTATCCCACCGAGGCAGGGTGACCTAAAACGAAAAATGAAAGCTTTTCTTTTTAAATTTAGAAATGTATACAGGAGAAGGGGTTACTAGCCCGTTGCTCCCGGCATTTTAGTCGCCTCTTGCGACACGCATGGCTTACGGAGGAAGAAGTCTGTTCCTCTTCCCCCCGTACCTAGAGGCTTTTCTAATGAACATTGTTAATAACCAGACGTGACGTCGAAGACTCTGGTTATATTACAGAAAGAATTATTATTATTATTATAATAATAATAATAATTATTATTATTATTATTATTATTATTATTATTATTATTATTATTATTATTATTATTATTATTAAGAATGCAACTGGAATCATGAGGCGTTCTGTTTTGGCCAACAATAACCACAACAAACTAGTACAGCAGAAGGAGCAGCAACAGCAGCAGTCGTTGTCTCTGCAACAGCAGTCTCCACCACACTAACCTCAATACCACCTCCACCTATACCTTCACCTTCTCCTCCATCTTCTTTTTACTTTTCTTTTTCCACTTCTCCTGGTCCTCTTCCCACACAGCTGTCCTGGTACGGCAGATCCATCGCCGTCGTTCTACTGGACATATATACAGAGATCCTACACTATTATTTTATCTTAATGAAGTTCAGAATTGGAGAATTTTCACAATATTTGTTAAGTTAGTGTGTCGGCTGAAATTTATATATTGCACAGCTGTTGTTATTGTTCATGAACGCTGTTTGTGTGACTTACGTGGCTGTTGTTATCTCTTACAAAGTTGTTCGTTTCCGCGGTGACTTTGTTCTTCTTTTGTGATACTGAGGTGAGGTGTTGCTGTTGTTAATAAAAGCTACGTTTGTGGAGTTGTGGTGTGATTTTTATGACTACACACACACACACACGCACACACATACACACGCACACACACACACACACACACACACATATATATATATTATATTATATATATATATATATATATATATATATGTGTGTGTGTGTGTGTGTGTGTGTGTGTGTGTGTGTGTGTGTGTGTGTGTGTGTGTGTGTGTGTGTGTGTGTGTGTGTGTGTGTGTGTGTGTGTGTGTATGCATAAGATCACAGTAAACAGGTGATTCGAGAATATTCAAAACAACCAATGTGAAAGAATAGTGAAATTCCAAGCGCTTTCGTGACTTCTCACATTATCAAGAAATGATATGCTGAAGAGGATCCCAGAAGGGAATCGAAATATACACATCAATTAATCTCCTGAGTTTCTGTCTCCATGCAAGTTATTACTGAACAATGACAAGTGTTCATTACACTAGTTATCCATACATGTGTTACCTACTACTAGGAGCAGAGAGGCTGTTGTTGTTAATGGTCTTCTGCTCTGCTGTAACCGAACCGACGCTTTTGATTCCCAAACTGTGTCGACTATATGTATGTTTTTTGCGCTCAGTTCAGTATTATTCTAAATGTTTTTGTTTGCTTTTAGCTTTTTCTTTCTGCCCTTGACTATGCCATTGAAAATATTAATCTTACATTAACGTGGTGGACACTACTCTCCTGATAATTCAATTTTTTTTCGATAAGCCACAATCTGTTTTCTCAGTGAAGACCTGTTTGTGTGCTCTTGAGTGGTGACCTGTACTTTGAGTGCTGACCTATACTTAACTCTGTGAAGAAGTGTCTTGTTTGCTCCCGTGGACTGAACCAAGATGCCCTCCATCGAGCAACTTTACCAGCAACTTAAGGAAGAATTGAGGGCAGCGAAGATGGAGATACGGCGATTGACCGAGGAAAACAAGAGGATTCGTAGTAGTCCTCCTGTTTCGAGTCCTCAGGTCAAGAAGGGATCGTGGTCAGTGGCTGGACAGCAGGGGACGACGAAGTTGACGATCAAGAAGACGAATGGAAAGCCAGAAACGATGAAGAAGAAAGAGACTGCTGTGGAAACTCCCGTGGAAACCTCCAACGCATTCTCGGTGCTACCCGACGAATGTGAGTCTACTACTGGGATCGTCACGACGAACGACAACAAGGAAGGTAAGAATATTGTTGTTGTTGGGGATAGCCAGGTTAGATACATGGATAGGGCATTCTGCTTGAAGGACAGGAGTAGGAGACAAAGGGTATGCTTTCCTGGGGCTGGGATGGAGGACATTGTTAGCCGGCTTGACAACATCATGAACGGTAATGGGATCAATCCTATTATTTGCCTCAGTGCTGGAGGCAATGATGTAGGCAAGCGTAGAAGTGAGGATTTAGTTAGAAAGTTCAGGACAGCTATAGACATGATTAGGAAGAAGGGGGGGGGGCGCCCTGTTATATGTGGCATTTTGCCAAGAAGAGGTGTTGGTAATGAATGGTTGTCCAGAGCAATTGGTATTAATTGTTGGCTGGATAAACACTGTAAGGATAATGCAGTACCATTCATTGACAACTGGGACAACTTCTATGGCCGAAATGACATGTATGCCAGGGATGGGGTTCACTTATCCAGGGCAGGTGTGGGTTTTCTTGCTAACTCAGTTGAGGGGGTTGTTAGGACTTTAAACTAGGATTAGTTAGAGGTATGGGTTTAGAAATGATTAATAATGAGTATGGATATATTGACTTATGCTCTGATATTAAGAATCTTAATAGTAACTGTCATGGAGTAACTCTGGGTAATGATAATTTCAGAAATTGTGTAAAAACAAAGATGAATAGGAAAAATGTGCAGAAGAAAAAACATATGATGGTATTTTATGCTAACAGTCGAAGTGCAAGAAATAAAATTAATGAACTACGTTTGGTAGCATGTGCTGGGAACTTTGATATCATTGCATTAACTGAAACGTGGTATGATTTAAAGAGTCGGGATATGACTGCTGAGTGTAATATTCAGGGATTTAAGTTATTCAATGTGGATAGATGTAATGGGAAGGGGGGAGGAGTTGCATTGTATGTTCGAGAAAATATTAATTGTTGCATAAAAACAGGTATAAAAATAGATGGAGCAGTAACAGAGTCTGTTTGGGTAGAGTTCGTGGAGGGTCAAGAAAAACTAATTCTAGGTGTAATATACCGACCTCCAGGCTTGGATCACGATAGAGGGAGACTTCTTTGGGACGAAATTGTTAGGGCTTCTGGACACAGTAACGTAGTCATAGTAGGGGACTTTAACTTTAGCCAAATTGACTGGAATTCTTTGACAGGTAATCTAGAGTCCAGTGACTTCATGGAAACAGTTCAGGACTGTTTTCTGAAACAGAGTGTAACTGAACCTACCAGGGGTAATAATTTGCTAGACCTAGTCTTGTCAAATAAGGAAACACTCGTGAATAATCTGGAGATCACTGAAGAGCTTGGCGCAAGTGATCACAAATCCATCACCTTTAGCATTAATTGGGAATGCAAGAATAATGATAATACAGTAAAAATCCCCGATTTTCGTTCTGCCGATTATAATGGACTTAGGGAACATCTGTCTAATCTTGATTGGGGTTATCTAGCTAATGATTTTATTGACGATAATCATACTTATGAATATGAAGGGATCTGCTTTTATGATTGTTTTCTTAATAATGTACACAGTGCCCAGAGTATATACATTCCCCAGAGAGAAATTAGGTCTAATAATAACGATCCCAAATGGGTTAACAGGAGGCTAAAGCATCTATTAGGGGAGAAAAGGGGAATTTATAGGCGCATCAGAAGAGGAGAGGTTAACCTTACTGACCAATATGTTCAGCTTAAAAGAGAAGTAAAAAAGGCGATTAGAAAGGCTAAACGTGACTATGAAATTAGAGTCGCTAATGAATCAAAGACTAATCCAAAGGGGTTCTTTCAAGTGTATAGGACGAAGGTGAAGGAAAAAGTAGGACCTCTGAAATCTGGGAATGGACAGCTGACGGATAATGAACTGGAAATGTGTTCCTTATTTAATGACTATTTTTTGTCAGTTTTTACACAGGAAGATGTAAATGAGATTCCAGTAATTAACAATTATTTAGTTCCTGATGAATTTAAGTTAACTAATATTACTGTCACGAGGGACATGGTTATTAAACAGATAGACAAACTGAAACAAAATAAGTCCCCGGGACCCGATGAGTTGTTTTCAAGGGTACTTAAGGAATGCAAGATGGAGCTTAGTCAGCCATTAACGAGTGTATTCAATGCGTCCATCCTTACCAGTGTTGTGCCAGAGATGTGGAAGATGGCTAATGTGGTTCCTATATTCAAATCAGGGGATAAGTCCACTCCTTCAAATTACCGTCCAATAAGCCTGACATCTATAGTGGGCAAGTTATTAGAATCAATTATAGCTGACATTATCAGAAGTCACCTTGAAGAGCATAACTTGATAAATGAATCTCAGCATGGATTCACGAGAGGTCGTTCCTGCCTGACAAACTTACTGACGTTCTTCAATAGAACATTTGAGGCAGTTGACAGTGATAAGGAATATGATATTGTTTATTTGGATTTTAGTAAAGCCTTCGACAGAGTACCTCACAAGAGACTCTTAAGAAAAGTGGCAGCTCATGGTATAGGAGGTAAAGTTCTAGCATGGATTGAGGCATGGCTTACCAATAGAAAGCAGAGAGTTACCATTAATGGAGTGAAATCTGAATGGGGATTAGTCACTAGTGGCGTTCCACAAGGATCAGTTTTAGGCCCTCTCTTGTTCATAATTTACATTAATGACCTTGATGAAGGGATTACTAGTGACATGAGTAAGTTTGCTGATGATACAAAGATAGGCCATATAATTCACTCTGAGGAGGATATCAATGAACTCCAGGACGATTTGAACAAATTAATGTCTTGGTCTGAGAAATGGCAGATGAAGTTTAATGTGGATAAGTGTAAGGTACTTGCCCTTGGTAATGAAAATAACCCTCGAAGCTATAATCTAGGTGAAGTAGAGCTTGGTCATACAGAATGTGAAAAAGACATGGGAGTCATGGTAAGCAGAAATCTAAAGCCAAGACAGCAGTGCCTCAGTGTGCGCAACAAGGCCAACAGATTACTTGGATTTATCTCAAGAAGTATAAGTAACAGAAGTCCAAAAGTTATTTTACAGCTCTATACATCACTAGTGAGGCCTCATTTAGATTATGTAAAGTAAAAGGATTGTAATAAAGTTGGTAGAATTACCGACAATATGTAAAGTAAAAGGACACAAGTGCAACTAATGTGACATTTATTGTGGCAACGTTTCGCTCTCCAGGAGCTTTATCAAGCCATTACAAACAATACATGGACACAGAGGGTATATAAAGGCTCAGAGTGAGGTGAATACTAGTGAGGTACCATTTCGATGTTCACTAGTAGTAGTAGTAGTAGTAGTAGTGGTAGTGACAAAAGTAATACAATATGGTAGAGCAATTAATTCGTACATGAGTAAAAGGATATAAAAGCTATTACTTGGGTAACATAAAAATAGGTTGGACAAATATAAACTGGAATGAGGCAGCTTGTTTCAGTGTTCACTCTCTGTGCTTTGTGTAGTATAACAGGAGAGACTATGTGATGGCAGGGTTTACTGTTTTCAGGAGGATTCTTGCTAAGACTTCGGAGATGGTGAAGCTGCCGTTGTTTTGTTTAATTGTATTCGAAACAGCGATCAGTGCTGATTCAAGGCACTTGCGTGTGCGGAAATTTGTTTCTTTTATCACTAATTGGGCGTCTCTGAATTTCATAAGATGATTGGTGGAATTTCGGTGTTGTACACAGGCGTTGTTTAAGTTGTCGTTCCTACATGCGTATATGTGTTCATTGAGGCGGGTGTCGAGGTTTCTTGCTGTTTCACCTACGTAGATCTTGTCACAGCCTCCACAGGGTATAGTGTAAACTCCTGCATTGACTGGTTCGTGGTGCTTGGGTTTTGTCCTGGTTAGATCCTTTATTGAAGTGGTAGAAGCGATGGCGACTCTGGTGTTAGCTTGTGAAAGTACTTTTGAGACGTTTAGTGCAACCTGGCTGTTGGGAAGAATTATAACTTTGTTGGGAGCGGTGTTGATGCGTGGAGAATTGATGATCTGAAGAGCTCTTTTCTTGCAGTCTTTGATGAAAAAAGAAGGAAATTGTAACTCAGTGAATGTTTGGTGAATGTAAGTACATTCCTCGTCAAGAAACTCAGGACTACAAATTCGGTATGCTCTTAGGAAAAACCCGATGATGATGCCTCTTTTGGTCTTGGTATCTTGACTGGAATAGAAGTGTGTGAGATCATTTTTATTGGTGGGTTTCCGATAAACTTGAAATCTTAGGTTGTTGTCTACTTTGTGAATGAGGACGTCGAGGAAAGGTAGCTTGTCATTGGACTCTTCTTCTAGTGTAAACTGAATCGCTGGTTCAACTGCGTTGAGCCTTGCCTGAAGATCCCGTACATCAAAACGTTTTGGAGTTATTACGAGGACATCGTCCACGTAACGTAACCAAGTGACGCTTGAAGGGATGATGTTGGCGAAGTGTTCGGACTCTAGGTGTTCCATGTATAAGTTGGCTAGGACGGCACTTATTGGGGACCCCATTCCCATGCCGTAGGTTTGTTTGTAGAGCTTGTTATTGAAGGAAAAACAGTTGAAGTTAACACAGAGTTCAATCAAGTCAACAAAATCTCCGGGAGGTAAAGGAAGATTAAGGTCCTGGTTGACTTTACGTCGTAGAACCTCGATGGCTTTTTTGGTAGGTACTTTTGTGAAGAGGGAAGTCACATCCAAACTGCTTAGTTTCTTGTTACGGATGGAGAGGTTACGGATGCGGTTGAGAAGGTCGCCTGAGTGTTTAAGATGAGCGGGGCTGATGGTCCCCAGAAGGCAGGAAAGATGTTTGGCAAGAACTCCGGCTAGTTTGTGTGGAGCACTGCCTATTCTGACTGACGTGATTGGTCTGAGGGTTCTACTAGCCGGAGACGTAGAAACTAAGCAGTTTGGAAGTTACCAAAAAAGCCATCGAGGTCTACGACGTAAAGTCAACCAGGACCTTAATCTTCCTTTACCTCCCGGAGATTTTGTTGACTTGATTGAACTCTGTGTTAACTTCAACTGTTTTTCCTTCAATAACAAGCTCTACAAACAAACCTACGGCATGGGAATGGGGTCCCCAATAAGTGCCGTCCTAGCCAACTTATACATGGAACACCTAGAGTCCGAACACTTCGCCAACATCATCCCTTCAAGCGTCACTTGGTTACGTTACGTGGACGATGTCCTCGTAATAACTCCAAAACGTTTTGATGTACGGGATCTTCAGGCAAGGCTCAACGCAGTTGAACCAGCGATTCAGTTTACACTAGAAGAAGAGTCCAATGACAAGCTACCTTTCCTCGACGTCCTCATTCACAAAGTAGACAACAACCTAAGATTTCAAGTTTATCGGAAACCCACCAATAAAAATGATCTCACACACTTCTATTCCAGTCAAGATACCAAGACCAAAAGAGGCATCATCATCGGGTTTTTCCTAAGAGCATACCGAATTTGTAGTCCTGAGTTTCTTGACGAGGAATGTACTTACATTCACCAAACATTCACTGAGTTACAATTTCCTTCTTTTTTCATCAAAGACTGCAAGAAAAGAGCTCTTCAGATCATCAATTCTCCACGCATCAACACCGCTCCCAACAAAGTTATAATTCTTCCCAACAGCCAGGTTGCACTAAACGTCTCAAAAGTACTTTCACAAGCTAACACCAGAGTCGCCATCGCTTCTACCACTTCAATAAAGGATCTAACCAGGACAAAACCCAAGCACCACGAACCAGTCAATGCAGGAGTTTACACTATACCCTGTGGAGGCTGTGACAAGATCTACGTAGGTGAAACAGCAAGAAACCTCGACACCCGCCTCAATGAACACATATACGCATGTAGGAACGACAACTTAAACAACGCCTGTGTACAACACCGAAATTCCACCAATCATCTTATGAAATTCAGAGACGCCCAATTAGTGATAAAAGAAACTAATTTCCGCACACGCAAGTGCCTTGAATCAGCACTGATCGCTGTTTCGAATACAATTAAACAAAACAACGGCAGCTTCACCATCTCCGAAGTCTTAGCAAGAATCCTCCTGAAAACAGTAAACCCTGCCATCACATAGTCTCTCCTGTTATACTACACAAAGCACAGAGAGTGAACACTGAAACAAGCTGCCTCTTTCCAGTTTATATTTGTCCAACCTATTTTTATGTTACCCAAGTAATAGCTTTTATATCCTTTTACTCATGTACGAATTAATTGCTCTACCATATTGTATTACTTTTGTCACTACCACTACTACTACTACTACTACTACTACTACTACTACCACTAGTGAACATCGAAATGGTACCTCACTAGTATTCACCTCACTCTGAGCCTTTATATACCCTCTGTGTCCATGTATTGTTTGTAATGGCTTGATAAAGCTCCTGGAGAGCGAAACGTTGCCACAATAAATGTCACATTAGTTGCACTTGTGTCCTTTTACTTTACAAAGTAAAAGGACACAAGTGCAACAGTTTTGGTCCCCTTACTACAGGATGGACATAGACTCATTAGAGAACATACAGAGAAGAATGACTAAAATGATTTACTGTGTAAGGAACCTCCCGTATGAAGATTGACTTAAAGCCTTAAATCTCCACTCTCTGGAGAGGCGTAGAATGAGGGGAGATATCATTGAAGTGTATAAGTGGATGACGGGCATAAACAAGGGAGACATTAATAAAGTACTGAGGGTTGTGATGAATGGTTTGAAAAACCGACAAGTTGAAGATTGAGACACTTATGCAGCATATGGGAATCTTTATTCAGGAAACGTTTCGCCACACAGTGGCTTCATCAGTCCAATACAAAGAGGAAGGCGTAAGGAGAGGAGGAGAATGAGGTAATCAGTCCCTCAACCTGGAGTCGATGTGTTCAGATTGATGGACTGAACACATCGACTCCAGGTTGAGGGACTGATTACCTCATTCTCCTCCTCTCCTTACGCCTTCCTCTTTGTATTGGACTGATGAAGCCACTGTGTGGCGAAACGTTTCCTGAATAAAGATTCCCATATGCTGCATAAGTGTCTCAATCTTCAAAGTACTGAGGGTGTCGAACCAGGTAAGAACCAGGAATAATGGATTTAAGTTGGATAAATTTAGATTTAGAAAGGACATAGGTAAGTACTGGTTTTCTAACAGAGTTGTAGATGCGTGGAACAATCTTCCCAGTGGGGTGATAGAGGCTAGGACCTTGGGTAGCTTTAAGAAGAGACTGGACAAATATATGAGCGGGAGGGGCTGGGTTTGATTGGTGTTGGGGGGTGCGGGAGTTGTTTCTTGAGTAGCTTTAGGTAGATGTCGTTTTGATAAGGACCTGCCTCGTATGGGCCAGTAGGCCTTCTGCAGTGTTCCTACATTCTTATGTTCTTATGTTCTTAACACTGGTCAGAATCCTCCATAACACTGGTCAGAATCCTTCATAACACTGGTCAGAATCCTTCATAACTAAGAACAGAATCTTCCATAACACTGGTCAGAATCTTCCATAACACTGGTCAGAATCCTCCATAACACTGATCAGAATCCTCCATAACACTGGTCAGAATCCTTCATAACACTGGTCAGAATCCTTCATAACTAAGAACAGAATCTTCCATAACACTGGTCAGAATCCTCCATAACACTGGTCAGAATCCTCCATAACACTGGTCAGAATCCTCCATAACACTGGTCAGAATCCTCCATAACACTGGTCAGAATCCTCCATAACACTGGTCAGAATCCTCCATAACACTGGTCAGAATCCTTCATAACACTGGTCAGAATCCTCCATAACAATGGTCAGAATCCTTCATAATTATGGACAGAATCTTCCATAACACTGGTCAGAATCCTCCATAACTCTGGTCAGAATCCCTCATAATTATGGACAGAATCTTCCATAACACTGGTCAAAATCCTCCATAACTCTGGTCAGAATTCATACCAGTGGGCGAAACGCCTCATATCACTGGTCAAAGTCCTTTATACTGATGAGAATCCTTCATTATATTGGTCATAAACCTTCATACAACTGGTCAAAATCCTTTATAAGGCCAGACTCCTTCATAACAGTGATCAAAATCCTTTATAAGGCCAGATTCCTTCATAGCAGTGATCAAAATCCATCATAATACTACTCGGAATTAAACTGGAGCAAAACATTTCATTTACTGGAGAGTTTATCTGCCTCCAGAGGAGTTCCCTCTCTGGTTGTCCTACTTTCTTTTCCAAGTTTCTCATTCTTCCTTCTAATCTTCCCCCCCCCCTTTTATCTACACCTTTGCCCTTTTCTCGAGGCTAACGAGGTGAAGGCAGCTCCTAAACTGGTGTGTGAGGCCACTATCGACAATCAATGGTGTGCTTGGTGCGTTGGGGCTGAACCAGGCTTCGTCTGAACTCAGGTAATGTCATCATAAGTAAGCTCAAAGCCCACTGCCTCCCCCGCTCCCTATCTCTTCCAGCTCGTAAAGATGACTCTTCCCTTCCGTCTGTGAGGGAAGGGAGAGAAGGAACGGAAGGGGACGAATGTAATTTGTGTGTGTGTGTACTCACCTAATTGTGGTTGCAAGGGTCGAAACTCAGCTCCTGGCCCCGAAACAAGTGTGAACTTTGTTTCAGGTCTGAGCTCTATTTTTTTTACATTAATATTTCCTTTTTAAGTTTAGTATAACTAAAGTTATAAGCAATTTATATATCATATTTTATTCAATATACCTTAAAGTTATATTTAAATTAGATAATATTCCTTATTGGTCTTCAATATTTACATTCAGTGTTGCGACAAGTTATATTATTGTTCCATATATCCAGATTGATGTTTCATTATTTCACACAGTAGTGAAGAAACGTTACATAACAACGTTTCGCCCACGTGGAGCTACTCAGACCAATACGTTGTACTAACAGAAGTCGGGGAATACACGGGTTGTATGTTCATATCATCATACATTCACAAATAACTTAGGAAAGATATTTATGACGACGTTTCGGTCTATCCTAGACTACTGTTGTGACTTGGCAGTTGTCCTGGATGGACCGAAACGTCCTCATAACTTTGCTGAGTACAAGTATCCTGACTTTTTTTTTTGCCCTTTTGCACAACATTCGCTCCACCAGCGTCCATTATCCTCCACGTTGCTCTACGTCATTTTCATTTTATTTTCATAAGCTTTTAGTGTCACCAGCCGCTAATTCTGTGTTATTCAGAGTTTGTTTTACGGCTTGTTTCGTTCATGTTAATTCCCAGTGTAATATGATCCTTAAATACCCCATGGTTTTGAGAGGAAATTCTAGTCTTTATTCTGAAGACGTTTCGCCCACCAATGGCTTTATCAATTCAGTATTCCTATGTTCAATGACTTGTGAAATCGTATCAAAGAATTTTGAAGCAGCTCGTGGGTTTGAAGTCTAGACACTGGCTCGTTAGTTTGAGGGGTGGCTTGCCATGGGTTCGAATCTTCCGTTCGGTGAGTTGTCCTGTGTAGAACTTTACGTCTTTCGAAAGTGATAACTTCTGGGTTACATCAAATTTTGAGGAGCCAGAATCGTAGTCTTTCTAATGTTGTTAGTGATGTTTGTGTGATTTTTATTCTTGCTTCTCCTTTCTCTCTCTCTCTCTCTCTCTCTCTCTCTCTCTCTCTCTCTCTCTCTCTCTCTCTCTCTCTCTCTCTCTCTCTCTCTCTCTCTCTCTCTCTCTTGGGCTTTTGATACTCTTACCATAAAAAAAAGCATCTCACTTTCCATCCAATAACTTAGGCAGTAATAACTGCCCTACCACCTCTCCCCCCCCTCACTTCTCCCCCCTCCACCATCCCCCACCCTGCCCTTCTCCCCCACCATCCTCCCCCCGACGCTGATCGATTTCTTGACCTTTTTTCATTAAAAGTCAATTTAAACTATAATTACATATGCATTATTAGCACCAACTGCGAAAAAAAAAAACAGTTACTGAGGTTCCCAGTATATTTCTGTCACAGATTTCACTTGACATTACTGCCTAAGTGTGCAAAATATAGTCAGGTTAAAGATTTACTCTACGTACTATCTTTGTTTCCTGTACTTGTTGACAGTTTTGGTTTTGCCCGTCGCAGAACAGTTATTGTAGTTATTTTAGTTTGTTCTTGTTTGATCAGGTGTATCTGGTGTTTGGTCAGTTGTCTCCCGTGTTTGGTCAGTTGTCTCCCGTGTTTGGTCAGCTGTCTCCCGTGTTTGGTCAGTTGTCTCCCGTGTTTGGTCAGTTGCCTCCCGTGTTTGGTCAGTTGTCTCCCGTGTTTGGTCAGTTGTCTCCCGTGTTTAGTCAGTTGCCTCCCGTCTTTGGTCAGTTGCCTCCCGTGTTTGGTCAGTTGCTTCTCGTGTTTGGTCAGTTGCCTCCCGTGTTTGGTCAGTTGCCTCCCGTGTTTGGTCAGTTGCTTCTCGTGTTTGGTCAGTTGTCTCCCGTGTTTGGTCAGTTGTCTCCCGCGTTTGGTCACTTGCCTCCCGTGTTTTCTTTCGATGGACTGTGTGTGTCTTAATGGGATGACATCTGGTCAACCTAGAGAGCAGCACCAGCAGGCAGCCTCAAGGGTTCACGCTCCCTGAAGCTCGCGTCGTGGGCATCCCACTTTAGTGTGCATCATAGTTTGTCGAGCTAATTTAGAACAGATTAGCCCATTTTTCCGACCTTACACTGTACACCGCAGTGTATAGAGTAAAAAAATGAACATCCAAATCTTTTTAGTTTAGACAAAACATTGCATCTAAAAGTGGATTGTACAACGTGGATAAAAGAGTTTAAACCAAGAACTGGCATGATGGTCCAGTCTGCTGAGTTTGGGATGCGCTACTTTCTAATTCTATTGTTCTTTGCTCCACAACGGTGACGCAGGGATTAAAGTGTCGTAAACACTGAGCGAGACAGAGAAACCACTCTGATACAAGTATGAAAGACATGAAGGAGAAATCTGCGCATTTCAACCTCAGTCGGAGCCTCTCTTCAGGAGATTTATATGCTTCATGCTAACCTAACAGAACAATGTTCTGTGTTTGTGTTTGTAGTCGCCAGCAAAAGAAACAGTAGAGTAATCTTTACATAGAAACACGAATTAAACATAACTAAATCACGAATGCAAAATTACCTAGATTAAATACTTCTACGATTATATAATTCGGGTTAAACTTAGTTTTAAAAAAATCGGTCTTAATACTAGAGAAAGCAGAGCCTCAGGGGCCAAATGTATGGCGCATTCTTAATTTGTGAAAAAATGCAGAGCGGTATTTAGGCTAAATTAATATCGCTTAGAAATTTTTAAACAAGTAGGAGAGTTGGGTGAAGCAGGTTGAGTCTTGGAGGTTGAGTCTTGGAGGTTGAGTCTTGGAGGTTGAGTCTTGGAGGTTGAGTCTTGGAGGTCGAGTCTTGGAGGTCTCCTCTCCCAGGTCTACTCTCCCAGGTCTCCTCTCCCAGGTCTCCTCTCCCAGGTCTACTCTCCCAGGTCTCCTCTCCCAGGTCTCCTCTCCCAGGTCAACTCTCCCAGATCTATTCTCCCAGGTCCTCTCCCAGGTCTCCTCTCCCAGGTCTCCTCTCCCAGGTCTCCTCTCCCAGGTCTCCTCTCCCAAGTCTCCTCTCCCAGGTCTCCTCTCCCAGGTCTCCTCTGCCAGGTCAACTCTCCCTAGTTAAAATACATGACATAATTAATTTCTGCCTTACTCCTTAACTAGACGTTAACCACCAAACACCAAACTATCATACCGGACGGTTACGTCTAGCAGCGGGAAACACATCGTTGTAACTTAAGTAGTTGAAAAAATGCAAGTTTTATAATGGCTGGAGGACGAGTTGTCTGAGGGAATAAGTGACACTTGTTCAGTCACTGGTAACGATTACAAAGTGCCAACTGCACGAGGCTCATCAAAGCCGCTCATAAACCAGCACAGTACATGTCAAGAATGTTTTTAATACTATAAAACTGAAAGAAAAATTAGTGTGAATATATATTTTGGGAGGTACCATATATATATATATATATATATATATATATATATATATATATATATATATATATATATATATATATATATATATATATATATATATATATATATATATATATATATATATATATATATATATATATATATTATTATTATTATTATTATTATTATTAACACATCGGCCGATTCGCACCAAGGTAGGGTGGCCCGAAAAAGACAAACTTTCATCATTCTCTCCGTCACTGTCTTGCCAGTGTTGCTCACAGACCATACACATCAACAGATGCTGTTTTGGACAGGGGGTATATACAAAATATGTTTCTTTTATTCTGTTTTACTTGTCTGTTGTTTGGACAATGGTGAGGTGTTTGCCTGTTGTGTTTGCTGCTGCTGCTGCTGGTGGTGGTGCCGCTGCTGCTGCTGCTGCTGCTGCTGCTGGTGCCGCTGCTGCTGCTGTTGATGCTGCTACTGCTGCTGGTGGTGGTGCCGCTGCTGCTGCTGCTGCTGGTGCCGCTGCTGCTGCTGTTGATGCTGCTGCTGCTGCTGATGGTGCCGCTGCTGCTGCTGGTGCCGCTGCTGCTGCTGTTGATGCTGCTACTGCTGCTGCTGCTGCTGCTGCTGCTGGTGCCGCTGCTGCTGCTGCTGGTGCCGCTGCTGCTGCTGTTGATGCTGCTGCTGCTGCTGCTGCTGCTGCTGCTGCTGCTGCTGCTGTTGCTGCTGCTGCTGCTGCTGCTGGTGCCGCTGCTGCTGCTGTTGATGCTGCTGCTGCTGCTGCTGCTGCTGCTGCTGCTGCTGCTGCTGCTGCTGCTGCGTGCTGAGCTCCCTCGCTGGCGAGCTGTGGCAGTGACACAGATCAGCCGAGTCACCATCTTGAGAAAACCCAGCCCGGTACAACGCCGGTGAACCTACTACTGGTACTGGCACAGATAAGACTGTCAACGTTAACCAGCTGTTGGGGACAACTGAGGAGGTTTGCAGCAGGGATGTAGACAGCGCGTTGGCTAGGCTAGGTAAACATTGGGTGAGAATAGAAGTGGCAAACTTACATTTCTTGCGCCATGAAGCTTGAACTGTTGTGGGGGCCCCTTCGCAACCCCTTCTCGTACAGCAGACCCATAATTTTTAAACAATGTGGACTAAAATCACTTCTGGGGCCCCTCCAGGATTAGGACCCCTGAATCTTAAGCTTTATTAGTTTCACAGTCGATCTGTCCCTGAGTACAGGTGTTACATAGTCTGGTTCACCTCACCACCAGTGCAACACTTTGGTATCTTTTATTGTGGAAACGTTTTGCCACACAGTTGCTTCATCAGTCCAGTACAAAGAAGAATGGTGAAAATCAGAAGTTTGAAGTAATCAGTCCCTCAGCCTGGAGTCGATGTAATCAGTCCGTCATTCTTAATGTTGCTGATGGACTGATTGATTACATCGACTCCAGGCTGGGGGACTGTTCACTTCAAACTTCTCCTGATCCTTACCATTTTTTGTACATTGGACTGATGAAGCCACTGTGTTAGCTTCAAGTGTTGCACATGAGTCTAATTTATCAACTTGTCGATTCTCTGAATCATTTATCTACACTCCTCACCAGCCAAAGAAAAATCTTGTGACTTAATATATCTTGGTAATTTTTTAAGCCACTGTATCCCTACAAAAATTAGTCATCTATTGAACGTTATTAAATTTAGTCTCAGTATGAGAATAAATACTTTATAAACATTTCTTTCAAGAAAACACGTACATATCATGTAATGAAACTACAGTTCGTATATTTATTATTATTAGTGTTTACCTGGAGTTTACCTGGAGAGAGTTCCGGGGGTCAACGCCCCCGCGGCCCGGTCTGATATTAAGTTATTAGTGTATATGATCTCTGAGTGAAATTAACATATTAATCTAAATGTGGAACAGTTCACGATATCTTCATTAAGTAATGATCACTGGGACAATATGACCTTTACTGGTCTAGCGAAAGCAGCTTGATCTGCTGTAATTGTCTCTGCGCTACTTATCGACAATTAGCCTTTCTGTTAGACACGTAGTATACAGATAGAAGGACCTTCTTTCCAGACACGTATAAGTACGTGTACTTTCCTACCACACACGTACAGGTAGGCGTACCTCCTACCACACACGTACAGGTAAGCGTACCTCCTACCACACACGTACAGGTAAGCGTACCTCCTACCACACACGTACAGGTAGGCGTACCTCCTACCACACACGTACAGGTAGGCGTACCTCCTACCACACACGTACAGGTAAGCGTACCTCCTACCACACACGTACAGGTAGGCGTACCTCCTACCACACACGTACAGGTAGGCGTACCTCCTACCACACACGTACAGGTAAGCGTACCTCCTACCACACACGTACAGGTAGGCGTACCTCCTACCACACACGTACAGGTAGGCGTACCTCCTATCACACACGTACAGGTAGGCGTACCTCCTACCACACACGTACAGGTAGGCGTACCTCCTACCACACACGTACAGGTAGGCATACCTCCTACCACACACGTACAGGTAGGCGGGACATTAATACTGGGCACGAGCAGGCAGGCAGGAAAATAATATCAAGTGATTTGAGACCCTACAAGTAAAAGTTGAACATTTAAACGTAGTTTACATAAAATGTTTCAGTCTGTCATTAAAATTTCTTGCATTTCTTAAACAGAATTTATCTTCGTAAATTTCCAAATTATTTTGCATATAATGTCCTCACTGATTTTAAATTTTAAAACAGCTCCCAGCTCACAAGAAACCCCAAGATTAGATATAAAAATCAGATATTCCGCTCTGTTCTGAATCATTATAAAAATGAGATAATGGGCCTAGAAGGACCGAAATTTTCTTTAGTACTTTCATGGGACTTTTGTTAATGTTTTAGCCTTGTTGTTGTTGTTGTTGTTGTTGTTGTTGTTGTTTTTTCTTTATCTGAGGCTACGTTCTACTGGAATGTTGCAGTGAATGTTAAAGAGAACTGGAGAATATTTCTTAAGGGACGATGAGTTATAAGGAAGAAATTAGCCACTAAATATTGAGTGATTGGGAGCAGAGAAAAAGCCAAGAACGACAGAGAACAAAGGAAGAAGCGAAGAAGGGGTGGTGCGTGAAGACTGAATAATGGACAAGATGATAATGGTGCCAGTGTGAAAGTTGATAAAGAATAAATGGAAGAATTGGCTGAAGTTAATGTACTGGTGCCATCCAAGAGGAGAGAGAGAAGGAAGTGGTTGGAAAGGAAGGATGGAGGGAGGGAAGGTATAGGAAAACAGACATGGAGGGAAAGAATGGATGCAAGAAAGGATAGAGAAATGAAATAATAAGGGAACTGAGGTAGAGAGATGAAAAAAGGATAAATACTATTCAATAGCTTGTAAATTATGCCTTCTCTCTTCCCACTCTCTCTTCTTCACACTGTCTCTCCTTCCCACTCTCTCATCTTCCTTCCCTACCTCTCTGTTTCTTCTCTCTTCTTCCCACTCTCTCTCCTACCCTGCCCATCTCACTTTAATTCCCTTTTCCTTACTCTTGTTTTTCTTATATTCATTTGTTGCACTATTAAGCACCAGTTTACTTGTATGCAACGAAAGCAACCTTGCTGAATCTTGTCCAAGCTTTAGTGACAGGCTGAAACTGCCTATGGTAAAGATACAGTAGGTTAGGTAAAGTTAGATTGTGGGTTAGGTTACTTTTGGGTTAGCTAGGTAATAATACCGTGATTCGTGGCCCACCATCACGGGAGCAACTGGAGTGAGTTTACACTCGGCAAAGTAACATTTTTTTTTCATTTGAAATTGTTGGGCATTTCTTAGTAAGATATAAGAAAAACTACTATAAATTTTATTATGTGGCATCTTTTATGGTGTTGGTTTTTCTGTGACGTGCCTGTGATAGGTATTTCGAGGGTAGTGTCTCGCTAAGCTGGCAGATACAGCTTTAAGGGAGCGATCAGCTTAGTCTGTGTGATAGTATTTTTTGTCCTATGGTCGTTTATGATTGTTATAATAATGTCCTATGGTCGTGTATGTCTTCCATAGCACTGAGTTTAGAAAGTAATCGAAGCTGAGGATCATGCATGATAAGTTTCTTGGGAGGTTAGGTGGGCAAAATATCAAGATCTGTTATGAAGAGTAAAAAGGCACAATACCGTGACTGGAACAATACACAAATAACACGCACGTAGGAGAAGCTTATGACGATGTTTCAGTCCGACTTGGGTCATTAATTAGTGACACTGTGACTAGTTAATAGTCACAAGTTTCTTTCTCCTCTGTGCTGGTTATCTGTGTAAACACTGTCAGTGGGAGAGCGGGAAGCGCTGTTATTGTAGTCCAGACTGATGCTACTATAATACAGAGGTGTATCGGTATTAATAACTGAGCTTCCACCTTACAAACTGCGCTGTTAGCCATACTTGTTGCTCTCAAGCTTGTGGAAACTACGACCCCACACAGTGTAATTGTAATTGACTCTCTCTCCTCATGACTTGCTCTAAATAACCTGAGACCTGAATGCATGAAGCTCTAAGCACGGATACGCCCAAACTATAAAAAAACTGATCACAGTTAAGTTTCCTGGATTCCTCTTACTTAGGCCTCCAGGAGCCTGACAAATTTAATGACTTAGCTAAACAAGCATTAAATATGGAAAATGTTTGAATATCAAAATGGTATACAATACCGACAGGTTGGTAGGTAAGACACACAGACAACTTTATTCCGAAACGTTTCGCCTACACAGTAGGCTTCTTCAGTCGAATACAGAAAGTAGGCAGGAACAGTAGAGATGTGAAGACAATGTAATCAGTCCATCACCCTGGAAGTCGTAGATTTGAGGTTGTCAGTCCCTCAGCCTGGATAAGTTCAGTTCCATAGTCTGGGACTGTCTGAAGATCAAGAGACAGTGCGGAGACTTAAATACTGTCGGAAGGAGAGGTGCAGAGTAGTAGTAGTAGTGAGAATGTAGCCACTGAGAGGTCACGTCCCTCTCAGATCAAACAACTCTCACTTGAAAAAGTTGTCCAAGGTGTTTTCTGTACCAAGATGCCATTGTGTTGCAGTGTCTGACAGGGTGAATATTAAAATGGTTCCTGCCTACTTTCTGTACTCGACTGAAGAAGCCTTCTGTGTAGGCGAAACGTTTCGGAATAAAGTTGCCTAACTGTTGCCTATGTGTCTTACCTACCAAGGAGAATGTTTAATGCAATTTTGCTTCCTCAAATATTGTCAGAAAGGAACTAGCAGACGAGCTTAAAAAGAGTAGAATATTCAAGATAGGAACTAGCAATTTCATTATTTATCATAATGAAATGAGTCAAGTTAGACATATCTTTAGTGAAAGTAACAATGTCTGTTGATTGAAAGATGTTACTGCTAGACTTAGGCTGTTAAAATCTCTGGCAGTCCAGTTTGTATGGCCATGTCGGAAACATAAAATACAAAGTATGTGGACAGAGACAGGGCCATACACTTGTTTGGACAGAGACAGGGCCATACACTTGTTTGGACAGAGACAGGGCCATACACTTGTGTGTGGACAGAGACAGGGCCATACACTTGTGTGTGGACAGAGACAGGGTCAAACTTGGTTCGTATAAATACATCTTGCATATTACTGGCACCAGTAAGAGAAAGGTAAAGTGGAAATCGGTTTTCTTCCGTGGCATACAGTGTAGTAGGATACAGACAGGATGTCAGCACAGCATACCTGTGGGACATGTAAAAAAATCCTTGGAAGGACATCCAGAATCACATGCAACCTCTGCTTTTCCAAACATCATATCTCTTGTACTAGACTAAATACAGCGTCAAAAAATGACCTCGAACTAGCAAGTTGTTTCTGGTTGTGCAATAAAGATGTTGAACTTTGGACAGGTATCAGAAAGGTACTAAGATGACCTCTTGGCTAATCTACCAAAAATATATAAAACATGGGAGAAAGAGATAGGAGTGAATCAAAAAATGCAGAATGTCCATACCACAACAGATGACTCGAAACTATCTAGTCACCCACATAGTGCTAAACCAGACCCATCCCCCAGTCATAGCACTAATACCCACAGTGCTGGTGCTGGCCCAGGCTCAGCCCCCAGTGCTGACTCACTCTCAGCCCCCAGCCTTACTGCCAGCCCAGACTTTATTAGGGACCCTACCACAGCCACCACTAAAACCATAAATTTACAACCATCATTGCACAAAACCATAGCCCACCGTACAGATGTAGGGGAGGAGTCTCCTTCTTCCTCTACTGAGGAAAGTAGATGGAATCCAGGACAGGGTGGCCTTGGCTTGGATACTGAGGATTATAGTGCAGTCCCAGAACCTGCAGAAATTGACAACACACCTCCCAACAATTCTATCCAACCAAAGGTGAATTTGTGCAAATATTGTGCTTGGGGCATTTGTAAGCATGGAATATTAGGAAAAAAATGGGAATGCCACTTTGAGCATCCCAAAAAATGTAACGACCTCCTGTCTAAAGGAGTGTGTCGTTCTTCCTGTACCTTGTTTCACCCAAAAATGTGTCACTCCTCGGTCCTCCAGAAGCAGTGTTACAGCATCAACTGCCCTGCATACCATCTAAAAGGGACCAGGAGGCACAGACCCCACAATACAAACAATAGTAGCTTCGACAACCCAACTTCAGGTGACTTTTTAGTGGCAGGAAACGGAAAAAGAAAATGGAAGGATATAACAAAAATAGCCCACCACCTTGGAGCCTTGTTGGACTGGAGGCGCAGCCAGTGGCCACTCATGGCCCTCCAGAACTACAACTACTTATGCCAATAACAAAATCCCCCTAACAAATACAGAACATAACCTCGTTCGTATTTGCTATGATACAGGGCCTTAAGCCATCCACCAACAACAAAATACCTTTTATCAGTGGACTTCAAGAGAAGTCTAATGCAATGTTTGCAGCCTTCACAGAGACTCACGCAAAAGATCACTTTGACAGTGAAATATGGATAAGTGGTTACAACCTTTTTAGATGCGACAGAATGAACAGGCAACAAGAGGGGGTTGGCCTGTATGTCAAAGAGTCCCTCATCTGCACGGAGTTGCTGAACACCACAAATGAGGTAGTTGAAGTTTTATCAATTAAGATCGAGAACCAAAACCTAGTCATTGTGGTTGTATATAAGCCACCGGATGCAACCTCACAACAGTTCAAGGAACAGCTACTGAAAATTGATTACTGTCTGGAAAACCTTCCAGCTCCATCCCCAGACATCTTACTGCTTGGTGATTTCAACCTAAGGCATACAAAATGGAAGAATGTAGCAAATGTTATAGCTGAAACAATCCCCGGAGGAAGCACAGATGAAAGGTCACACACACATGAGCTACTAAGTCTCTGCGAAAAACACACCTTAAGCCAGCAGATAGTGGAGCCAACAAGACTAGAAAACACACTTGACCTTATCTTCACAAATAATGAGGACCTGGTAAGAGACATAAGAATATCAAAAACAACTAATTCCGATCACAATCTAATCGAAGTCCAGACGTACATGCATAGGGGTCCTGATCAGCAGAATGCATGTACCTGTGAAGGTGTCTTCACAAAATACAACTTCAACAACAAGAACATCAACTGGGACCAGGTAAACCATGTCTTAAATGAAACATGTTGGGAAGATATCTTAAATAACATGGATCCAAACCAGTGCCTTGAAAGGATCAACTTCCTGGCAGCTGAAGCATGTTCTAGGCATATTCCCCTAAGAAAGAAGAAGAGCAGGAGTAAACTGGAGAGAGAAAGACGCTCCCTCTACAGAAGACGATGAAGAGTCACTGAGCTCCTCAGGAATGCTAGAATATCTAATACACGGAAGGAGGTGCTGACCAGGGAAGTGGAAACTATCGAACTTAAGTTAAAGGACTCTTACAGGAACCAGGAGAGACAGGAGGAGCTTAAAGCTATTAGTGAAATTGAAAGAAATTCGAAATATTTCTTTTCATATGCCAAAAACAAGGCAAATACCACATCTAGTATCGGGCCCTTACTCAGACTGGATGGGACTTACACAGATGACAACAAGGAAATGAGTGAAATACTGAAATCCCAGTACGGCTCTGTGTTTAGTGAGCCAATAATCAGTCTGAGGATCGACGACCCAAATGATTTCTTCATGACTGAGCCTCAAAACTCCATAAATGTATGCCAGATTTCCGACATTACCCTAACTCCGATAGACTTCGAAAAAGCCATTGACAACATGCCCATGCACTCAGCCCCGGGCCCAGACTCGTGGAACTCTGTATTCATTAAGAACTGCAAGAAACCCCTCTCACGTGCCCTAAGTACACTATGGAGGAGGAGCTTGGACATGGGTGAAATTCCACAGTCACTTAAAACAACGGATATAGCCCCACTCCATAAAGGTGGCAGCAAAGCATTAGCTAAGAACTATAGACCACTAGCTCTAACGTCCCACATCATAAAAATCTTTGAAACAGTGCTAAGAAGCAGGATTGCAAATCACCTGGATTCCCAAAAACTGCACAATCCAGGGCAACATGGATTCAGGGCAGGTCGCTCCTGCCTCTCACAACTACTGAATCACTATGATATGGCCTTGGATGCACTGGAAGAAAAACAGAATGCAGATGTAATATACACAGACTTTACAAAAGCGATTGACAAGTGCGATAATGGCGTAATAGCGCACAAAATACGTGCTAAAGGAATAACTGGGAAAGTGGGGAGATGGATCTTCAACTTCCTAACAAATCGAATACAAAGAGTAGTGGTCAACAGAGTTAAATCGGAGGCTGCCATAGTGAAGAGCTCTATTCCACAAGGCACAGTACTCGCCCCCATCCTATTCCTCATCCTCATATCAGACATAGACAGAGATATACACCACAGCACCGTATCATCCTTTGCGGATGATACTAGGATCTGCATGAGGCTGTCATCTGCTGAGGACGCGGTTAACCTCCAAGAAGATATAAACAAAGTTTTCCAGTGGGCAACGGAAAACAATATGATGTTCAATGAGGACAAATTCCAACTACTCCGTTATGGAAAACTGGAGGAGATAATAACTAGAACAGAGTATACTACAAACTCTGGCCATACAATAGAGCGGAAAAATAATGTAAGGGACCTGGGAGTAGTAATGTCTGAGGATCTCATTTTCAAGGATCACAACAGTGCCACTATCACAAGTGCAAAGAAAATGATAGGATGGATAATGAGAACGTTCAAAACGAGAGATGCCAAGCCAATGATGATCCTTTTCAAATCACTTGTTCTCTCTAGGCTGGATCTAGAGAGTGTACAGAGATCATTTACTGCACATATAAGTTCTGTCAAGCACCTTAACTACTGGGAACACTTGGAAGCACTTGACTTGTACTCGTTGGAACGCAGGAGAGATATATCATAATCTACACTTGGAAAATCCTGGAAGGAACGGTCCCGAATCTGCACACGGAAATCACTCCCTACGAAAGTAAAAGATTGGGCAGGCGATGCAAAATGCCACCAATTAAAAAGTAGGGGCGCCATTGGTACACTAAGAGAAAGCACCCTAAGTGCTCGGGGCCCAAGACTGTTCAACAGCCTCCCACCAAGCATAAGGGGAATTATCAATAAACCCCTGACTGCCTTCAAGAGAGAGCTGGACAGATACCTAAAATCAGTGCCGGATCAGCCGGGCTGTGGCTCGTACGTTGGATTGCGTGCGGCCAGGAGTAACGGCCTAGTTGATCAGGCCCTAATCTACCGGGAGGCCTGGCCGTGGACCGGGCCGCGGGGGCGTTGATCCCCGGAATAACCTCCAGGTAACCTCCAGGTAACCAGGTACACTTGTGTTTGGACAGAGACAGGGCCATACACTTGTGTTTAGACAGAGATAGGGTCATACACTTGTGTTTGAACAGAGACAGGGCCATACACTTGTGTTTAGACAGAGGCACGGCCATACACATGTGTTTGGACAGACAGGGTCATACACTTGTGTGTGGACAGAGACAGGGCCATACACTGGTGTGTGGACAGACAGGGACATACACTGGTGTGTTGACAGAGACAAGCCATATATTTGTGTATGGACAGAAACAAGGCCATATACTATAGCATTACATCTTAGAGTGTCCAAATATACAACTTACAGACACACCACCATACAAACCCTACAGATGTTGGCTAAACGTTTCACTGTTAACGATAAGATATCGAAGATCTTGAGGTTACGACCAACTTTTTTGTATTCCATGCTGGACTGTGTACATCATTCATACGAAGTAATTGCAAAATATGAAAAGACTAATATTTCTTTCAAGTAATGAATGCTGACTGGGGTCTGACAAAGACCCATTGTGACTTTTGTAATCTTGATTTTAGCACTACCGCTCACAGGATGAGCTGTGGGTGCAGGAAAACAGCCTCTCAGGCGGCATAACTGCTACCCTCACAGCCCCATCGCAGGCTAGACTTCATGTGTGTGTGTGTGTTTGTGTGTGTGTGTGTGTGTGTGTGTGTGTGTGTGTGTGTGTGTGTGTGTGTGTGTGTGTGTGTCGTGCCGAATAAGTAAAACTTGCGATTTTGGCTTAAATAGCAACGCTCTTCTTGCCGAATAAGGCAAGCGAAAATTTGTGTCTGCAATAATTTCACATTATTATTATTATAATCAAGGGGGAAGCGCTAAACCCGGAGGATTATACAGCGCCTGGGAGGGGATGTGGAAGGCATTCAGGCTTAATTCGGGGAACTGGAGCGCAGATCCAATTCCCTAAATCAAGAGCCCCTCACCAACATCAAGGAACCTTCCTTGAGGGGAATAATTTCACAAAAATCATTCTGAACAGAACGAAAAAATATTTTTCACTGTGTTTGTTTATAATTAAATTACTGTAATGTTAGGCTTGCCTGCACCACCAATGCTGTTTTCTGTCATGTCAGAGATCACAGTCAACTTATTAACTGGTCTTAAGATAAAACTGTCTACCATACTTCTAACTTTCACAGTCGCCGTTTGGTTGAATCCTCCCTTGTACACAACTTTCCCTGTATGAATCTTAGTCATCGCTTTGTCTCTGTAGATGCCTTTCTTTCCGATAACATTGTATAATGCTCCAAACTTCAAAACACCCGTGACTTAACCTGATTCTTTTTTCCCCTTCTCCCTCTTCCCTTTTACTCTTTTTTCCTTTGAGTTTTCTTTCTTCTGCCTTGGGTATTTGTTCTTTCATTATTTTTTTCTCTCTATGTTCTTGCTCCTGCCCTCTGTGGGCCCCTAGCTCCCTTGTGGGCCCCTAGCTCCCTTGTGGGCCCCTAGCTTCCTTGTGGGCCCCTAGATCCCTTGTGGGCCCGTAGCTCCCTTGTGGGCCTCTAGCTCCCTTGCAATGCTCCTCTTTCTTTGTCTTTGACTAACTCTACTACTTCTACTACTACTACTACAAATACTACTACTACTACTACTACTACTACTACTACTACTACTACTACTACTACTACTACTACTACTACTACTACTACTACTACTACCATCACCTCTACCACCACTACTTCTCATCTTCCTCTACTACCTCTCTTGTCTCGTCCCTGTCTGCTGGCCTATATTTACTTCCTCCTCCTCTCCTTTCTGTTAGTGTGACTTTGTAAATGGTCCAAGCCGGACCGAAACGTCGTCGTAAGTTCCTCTCTTCTATGTGCGGGTTATTTGTGTACTGCAAACTTATCTAAAGTATATTATTAGATTACGCTAAATTAAATTGCGTTTGTTATAATAAGGTTAGGTAAGTTTTCTAGGTTCTTTTGGTACAAAATTATTAGTTTTTACACTAACATAAACGAAAAAATGTATCACTAAACGAATATGAAAATTTTTTAGAAAGGACTTAATTTTAAATGAGTTCTTGGTAACTGACCAGTTTTACCTATTCGGCACGATATATATATATATATATATATATATATATATATATATATATATATATATATATATATATATATATATATATATATATATTCTTTCAACACACCAGCCGTATCCCACCGAGGTGGGGTGGCCCAAAAGGAAAAACAAAAGTTTCTCCTTTCATATTTAGTAATATATACAGGAGAAGGGGTTACTAGCCCCTTGCTCCTGGCATTTTAGTCGCCTCTTACAACACGCATAGCTTACGGAGGAAGAATTCTGTTCCACTTCCCCATGGAGATAAGAGGAAATAAACAAGAACAAGAGCTAGTAAGAAAATAGAAGAAAACCCAGAGGGGTGTGTATACATATGCTTGTACATGTATGTGTAGTGTGACCTAAGTGTAAGCATAAGTAGCAAGACGTACCTGAAACCTTGCATGTTTATGAGACAGAAAAAACACCAGCAATCCTACCATCGTGTAAAACAATTACAGGCTTACGTTTTACACTCACTTGGCAGGACGGTAGTACCTCCCTGGGCGGTTGCTGTCTACCAACCTACTACCTATATGTATATATATATATATATATATATATATATATATATATATATATATATGTATATATATGTATATATATGTATATATATATGTATATATATATATATATATATGTATATATATATATATATATATATATATATATTTATATATATATATATATATATATATTTATATATATATATATATATATGTATATATATATATATATATATGTATATATATATATATATATGTATATATATATATATATATATATATATATATATGTATATATATATATATATATATATATATATATATATATATATATATATATATATATATATATATATATATATATATATATATATATATATATATATATATATATGTATATATATATATATATATATATATATATATATATATGTATATATATATATATATATATATATATATATATATATATATATATATATAGGTAGTAGGTTGGTAGTACTACCGTCCTCAGATGACTGTGAAACAAAAACCTGTAACTGTTTTGCATGATGGTAGGATTGCTGGTTTCTTTTTCTGTCTCATAAAAGATAACAGGGATATCTTGCTACTCCTACTTACACTTTGGTCACACTTCACAGACACGCACATGCATATATATATATACATACATCTAGGTTTTTCTCCTTTTTCTAAATAGCTCTTGTTCTTTTTTATTTCTTCTATTGTCCATGGGGAAGTGGAAAAGAATCTTTCCTCCGTAAGCCATGCGTGTCGTATGAGGCGACTAAAATGCCGGGAGCAATGGGCTAGTAACCCCTTCTCCTGTATACAATTACTAAAAAAGAGAAGAAGAAAAACTTTATAAAACTGGGTTGCTTAAATGTGCGTGGATGTAGTGCGGATGACAAGAAACAGATGATTGCTGATGTTATGAATGAAAAGAAGTTGGATGTCCTGGCCCTAAGCGAAACAAAGCTGAAGGGGGTAGGAGAGTTTCAGTGGGGGGAAATAAATGGGATTAAATCTGGAGTATCTGAGAGAGTTAGAGCAAAGGAAGGGGTAGCAGTAATGTTAAATGATCAGTTATGGAAGGAGAAAAGAGAATATGAATGTGTAAATTCAAGAATTATGTGGATTAAAGTAAAGGTTGGATGCGAGAAGTGGGTCATAATAAGCGTGTATGCACCTGGAGAAGAGAGGAATGCAGAGGAGAGAGAGAGATTTTGGGAGATGTTAAGTGAATGTATAGGAGCCTTTGAACCAAGTGAGAGAGTAATTGTGGTAGGGGACTTGAATGCTAAAGTAGGAGAAACTTTTAGAGAGGGTGTGGTAGGTAAGTTTGGGGTGCCAGGTGTAAATGATAATGGGAGCCCTTTGATTGAACTTTGTATAGAAAGGGGTTTAGTTATAGGTAATACATATTTTAAGAAAAAGAGGATAAATAAGTATACACGATATGATGTAGGGCGAAATGACAGTAGTTTGTTGGATTATGTATTGGTAGATAAAAGACTGTTGAGTAGACTTCAGGATGTACATGTTTATAGAGGGGCCACAGATATATCAGATCACTTTCTAGTTGTAGCTACACTGAGAGTAAAAGGTAGATGGGATACAAGGAGAATAGAAGCATCAGGGAAGAGAGAGGTGAAGGTTTATAAACTAAAAGAGGAGGCAGTTAGGGTAAGATATAAACAGCTATTGGAGGATAGATGGGCTAATGAGAGCATAGGCAATGGGGTCGAAGAGGTATGGGGTAGGTTTAAAAATGTAGTGTTAGAGTGTTCAGCAGAAGTTTGTGGTTACAGGAAAGTGGGTGCAGGAGGGAAGAGGAGCGATTGGTGGAATGATGATGTAAAGAGAGTAGTAAGGGAGAAAAAGTTAGCATATGAGAAGTTTTTACAAAGTAGAAGTGATGCAAGGAGGGAAGAGTATATGGAGAAAAAGAGAGAAGTTAAGAGAGTGGTGAAGCAATGTAAAAAGAGAGCAAATGAGAGAGTGGGTGAGATGTTATCAACAAATTTTGTTGAAAATAAGAAAAAGTTTTGGAGTGAGATTAACAAGTTAAGAAAGCCTAGAGAACAAATGGATTTGTCAGTTAAAAATAGGAGAGGAGAGTTATTAAATGGAGAGTTAGAGGTATTGGGAAGATGGAAGGAATATTTTGAGGAATTGTTAAATGTTGATGAAGATAGGGAAGCTGTGATTTCGTGTATAGGGCAAGGAGGAATAACATCTTGTAGGAGTGAGGAAGAGCCAGTTGTGAGTGTGGGGGAAGTTCGTGAGGCAGTAGGTAAAATGAAAGGGGGTAAGGCAGCCGGGATTGATGGGATAAAGATAGAAATGTTAAAAGCAGGTGGGGATATAGTTTTGGAGTGGTTGGTGCAATTATTTAATAAATGTATGGAAGAGGGTAAGGTACCTAGGGATTGGCAGAGAGCATGCATAGTTCCTTTGTATAAAGGCAAAGGGGATAAAAGAGAGTGCAAAAATTATAGGGGGATAAGTCTGTTGAGTGTACCTGGTAAAGTGTATGGTAGAGTTATAATTGAAAGAATTAAGAGTAAGACGGAGAATAGGATAGCAGATGAACAAGGAGGCTTTAGGAAAGGTAGGGGGTGTGTGGACCAGGTGTTTACAGTGAAACATATAAGTGAACAGTATTTAGATAAGGCTAAAGAGGTCTTTGTGGCATTTATGGATTTGGAAAAGGCGTATGACAGGGTGGATAGGGGGGCAATGTGGCAGATGTTGCAAGTGTATGGTGTAGGAGGTAGGTTACTGAAAGCAGTGAAGAGTTTTTACGAGGATAGTGAGGCTCAAGTTAGAGTATGTAGGAAAGAGGGAAATTTTTTCCCAGTAAAAGTAGGCCTTAGACAAGGATGTGTGATGTCACCGTGGTTGTTTAATATATTTATAGATGGGGTTGTAAGAGAAGTAAATGCGAGGGTCTTGGCAAGAGGCGTGGAGTTAAAAGATAAAGAATCACACACAAAGTGGGAGTTGTCACAGCTGCTCTTTGCTGATGACACTGTGCTCTTGGGAGATTCTGAAGAGAAGTTGCAGAGATTGGTGGATGAATTTGGTAGGGTGTGCAAAAGAAGAAAATTAAAGGTGAATACAGGAAAGAGTAAGGTTATGAGGATAACAAAAAGATTAGGTGATGAAAGATTGAATATCAGATTGGAGGGAGAGAGTATGGAGGAGGTGAACGTATTCAGATATTTGGGAGTGGACGTGTCAGCGGATGGGTCTATGAAAGATGAGGTGAATCATAGAATTGATGAGGGAAAAAGAGTGAGTGGTGCACTTAGGAGTCTGTGGAGACAAAGAACTTTGTCCTTGGAGGCAAAGAGGGGAATGTATGAGAGTATAGTTTTACCAACGCTCTTATATGGGTGTGAAGCGTGGGTGATGAATGTTGCAGCGAGGAGAAGGCTGGAGGCAGTGGAGATGTCATGTCTGAGGGCAATGTGTGGTGTGAATATAATGCAGAGAATTCGTAGTTTGGAAGTTAGGAGGAGGTGCGGGATTACCAAAACTGTTGTCCAGAGGGCTGAGGAAGGGTTGTTGAGGTGGTTCGGACATGTAGAGAGAATGGAGCGAAACAGAATGACTTCAAGAGTGTATCAGTCTGTAGTGGAAGGAAGGCGGGGTAGGGGTCGGCCTAGGAAGGGTTGGAGGGAGGGGGTAAAGGAGGTTTTGTGTGCGAGGGGCTTGGACTTCCAGCAGGCATGCGTGAGCGTGTTTGATAGGAGTGAATGGAGACAAATGGTTTTTAATACTTGACGTGCTGTTGGAGTGTGAGCAAAGTAACATTTATGAAGGGATTCAGGGAAACCGGCAGGCCGGACTTGAGTCCTGGAGATGGGAAGTACAGTGCCTGCACTCTGAAGGAGGGGTGTTAATGTTGCAGTTTAAAAACTGTAGTGTAAAGCACCCTTCTGGCAAGACAGTGATGGAGTGAATGATGGTGAAAGTTTTTCTTTTTCGGGCCACCCTGCCTTGGTGGGAATCGGCCGGTGTGATAATAAAAAAAAAAAAAAAAAATGTTTATATATATATATTTATATATAAATATAAATATATATATGTATATATATATATATGTATATATATATATATATATATATATGTATATGTATATATATATATGTATATGTATATATATATATATGTATATATATGTATATATATATATATGTATATATATATATGTATATATATGTATATATATATATATATATATATATATATATATATATATATATATATATATATATATATATATATATATATATATATATATATATATATATATATATATATATATATATATATATGTATATATATATATATATATATATATATATATATATATATATATATATATATATATATATATATATATATATATATATATATATATATATATATATATATATATATATATATATATATATATATATATATATATATATATATATATATATATATATATATATATATATATATATATATATATATATATATATATATATATATATATATATATATATATATATATATATATATATATATATATATATATATATAGTATATATATACGCACATACGTACATTGATACATACAAATTATCATATAAAAAGGTAGACTTTTATGAGGATATAGTTGGCCATTACAGCATATAATTAATGTCATTTCATTGAGTGGACACTAGTCGTATATTGAGTATAATATGGCAGCTCTGTATTATTGCCCCATAAAATACCTTTTGTGCTCCATAACAAAATATTTAGGTTCTGAATACTGAGTTGCCAAATATTTTCTGCTGGCTATATTACGTACTCAATTACTAAAATACCATAATAGTATGCGCTATAAAAATTACCTAAAGACTGACTTTTAACAACTATATTTGAAAAAAGTGTTTATATGAAGGTAAAAAGGTGATCGAGTATTTTGTTAATTAATTCGCAGGTCAGGCAGCACCATATTGCCTGCTTTTATAAACTGGAATTAAGAGATAAATTATTCCCGCTGTATTCCAGTTCACTGACCCTTCGGTGTCCACGATTGTCGTTTCTTCCTTCACTAAACATCGTATATAAACGACCTGACGACTATTCTATTCTGATTTTTCTTTTCCCCTGACCACAGAAAACGACCCGTTTACTGTGTCTATCTCATAGAAATATTTCCTATCTCTGCTATGCTTTGTCGTCTGGTAAACAAACAAAAACAATCTGTTCTCTACTTCGTCGTCAAGTTGACTACAGAAAATAATATTCTCGTTATTACGTCTTCTATTCGTCGTGTTTAAGACAGAAAACTCTGTCTACAGTAGATTATTACTTTCTCATCCCCTGAAGAGAGAAAACTTTCTCCTGATAAGTTTTACTTTCTACCACGCCTGTTAACCACACACTTTCTCCAGTTTCTTTTTTCGGGGGTGCCGCACCGCAGAAGTTTCGCAATTGCGGTCAACTTTCGCATTTGCTGCAATATAAAAAAAACGTCGGATACCGACGCACCATTTTTCTTTGGCTCCCTGTGGTTCTGACCCCAGGCTGCGGTTCTGTTCCCAAGCTGCGGTTCTGACTCCAGGCTGCGGTTCTGTTCCCAAGCTGCGGTTCTGACTCCAGGCTGCGGTTCTGTTCCCAAGCTGCGGTTCTGACTCCAGGCTGCGGTTCTGTTCCCAAGCTGCGGTTCTGACTCCAGGCTGCGGTTCTGACCCCAAGCTGATGTTCTGACCCCAGGCTGCGGTTCTGATCCCAGGTTGCGGTTCTGACCCCAGGCTGCTGTTCTGTCCCCAAGCTGCTGTTCTGACCCCAGGCTGCGGTTCTGACCCCAAGCTGATGTTCTGACCCCAGGCTGCGGTTCTGATCCCAGGTTGCGGTTCTGACCCCAGGCTGCGGTTCTGTCCCCAAGCTGCTGTTCTGATCCCAGGCTGCTGTTCAGACCCCAGGCTGCGGTTCTGTCCCCAAGCTGCTGTTCTGACCCCAGGCTGCAGTTCTGTTCCCAAGCTGCGGTTCTGACTCCAGGCTGCGGTTCTGACCCCAAGCTGATGTTCTGACCCCAGGCTGCGGTTCTGATCCCAGGGTGCGGTTCTGACCCCAGGCTGCGGTTCTGTCCCCAAGCTGCTGTTCTGACCCCAGGCTGCGGTTATGACCCCAAGCTGCGGTTCTGATCCCAGGCTGCTGTTCAGACCCCAGGCTGCGGTTCTGTCCCCAAGCTGCTGTTCTGACCCCAGGCTGCGGTTCTGTTCCCAAGCTGCGGTTCTGACTCCAGGCTGCGGTTCTGTCCCCAAGCTGCGGTTCTGACCCCAAGCTGATGTTCTGACCCCAGGCTGCGGTTCTGATCCCAGGTTGCGGTTCTGACCCTAGGCCGCGGTTCTGTCCCCAAGCTACTGTTCTGACCCCAGGCTGCGGTTCTGTCCCCAAGTTGCGGTTCTGACCCCTGGCTGCAGTTCTGTCCCCAAGCTGCGGTTCTGACCCCAGGCTGCGGTTCTGACTCCAGGCTGCGGTTCTGACCCAAGGCTGCGGTTCTGACCCCAGGCTGCGGTTCTGTCCCCAAGCTGCAGTTCTGACCCCAGGCTGCGGTTCTGTCCCCAAGCTGTGGTTCTGACCCCAGGCTGCTGTTCTGACCCCAGGCTGCGGTTCTGACTCCAGGCTGCGGTTCTGACCCCAGGCTGCTGTTCTGACCCCAGGCTGCGGTTCTGACTCCAGGCTGCGGTTCTGACCCCAGGCTGCTGTTCTGACCCCAGGCTGCGCTTCTGACTCCAGGCTGCGGTTCTGACCCCAGGCTGCTGTTCTGACCCCAGGCTGCGGTTCTGACTCCAGGCTCCGGTTCTGACCCCAGGCTGCGGTTCTGACCCCAGGCTGCGGTTCTGACTCCAGGCTGAGGTTCTGACCCCAGGCTGCTGTTCTGACTCCAGGCTGCGGTTCTGACCCCAGGCTGCGGTTCTGTCCCCAAGCTGCTGTTCTGACCCCAGGCTGCGGTTCTGTCCCCAAGCTGCGGTTCTGACCCCTGGCTGCAGTTCTGTCCCCAAGCTGCGGTTCTGACCCCAAGCTGCGGTTCTGACCCCAAGCTGCTGTTCTGACCCCAGGCTGCCGTTCAGACCCCCGGCTGCGGTTCTGTCCCCAAGCTGCTGCAGTTCTGACCCCTGGCCCAAGCTGCTGTTCTGACCCCAGGCTGCGGTTCCGTGACCCCAGGCCCAAGCTGCAGTTCTGACCCCAGGCTGCCGTTCTGTCCCCAAGCTGCAGTTCTGACCCCCGGCTGCGGTTCTGTCCCCAAGCTGCGGTTCTGACCCGAGGCTGCGGTTCTGACCCCAAGCTGCTGTTCTGACCCCAGGCTGCGGTTCTGTCCCCAAGCTGCAGTTCTGACCCCAGGCTGCCGTTCTGTCCCCAAGCTGCAGTTCTGACCCCTGGCTGCAGTTCTGTCCCCAAGCTGCGGTTCTGACCCCAGGCTGCGGTTCTGACCCCAGGCTGCGGTTCTGACTCCAGGCTGCGGTTCTGACCCCAGGCTGCGGTTCTGTCCCCAAGCTGCGGTTCTGTCCCCAAGCTGCGGTTCTGACCCCTGGCTGCAGTTCTGTCCCCAAGCTGCGGTTCTGACTCCAGGCTGCTGTTCTGACCCCAGGCTGCGGTTCTGTCCCCAAGCTGCGGTTCTGTCCCCAAGCTGCGGTTCTGACCCCAGGCTGCGGTTCTGACTCCAGGCTGCTGTTCTGACCCCAGGCTGCGGTTCTGTCCCCAAGCTGCGGTTCTGTCCCCAAGCTGCGGTTCTGACCCCTGGCTGCAGTTCTGTCCCCAAGCTGCGGTTATGACTCCAGGCTGCTGTTCTGACCCCAGGCTGCGGTTCTGACACCAGGCTGCAGGCAGGTATTGTTATGCAGTTTAAAGAGTGCGGCTGACGGGCTGCTTGGATACCTTCCTCTCACTCTTTTTAATATATTCTCAAGATCATTGTTGTGAAGAATTACAGATGCGCCTCACACCTACCTTCCTGAACCCCCTCAACCAGGGGGGTTGACTTTACCTCTCCCTCCTTCCCTTCTCCTTCCCTCCTTCTTCCTTCCTCCTTCCCTTCATTCCTCCTTCATCGTTGCCCTTCTGTGTTTATCAGAGTCGCAAGGGAAAGACAGTTGGTCATGTCAGGTAAATAAGAACTTGTTGTGTATAAACAAAAGTCTGACACTTTTATTGTATGAGTCAAGTTGTGTATATTCTGTCAAGTGTATGAGTATATCTCTCTCTCGATATCCATGCACCAAAAACAATATTGTATATAAAAAGAGAGGTGTATATATATATATATATATATATATATATATATATATATATATATATATATATATATATATATATATATTATTGTAACCACGAACGAGTGTCATTTAATCATTAATAACACTGCGACTAGCCAAGGACTCGAACCCGTGTTGTTTTTGCCCACCTCATGGCGAGAGAAAATTCACTACGCTCTAACCCACGGGACGATCCAATCTTACAAAGATCACGCACCCAGCAGAGTTAGGTGTTTTACCGTAATCTAATGTATTTGATCTTTGTAGGATTGGGTGGTCCCGTGGGTTACAGTGTCGTGAATTTTCTCTCGCTATGAGGTGGGCTAAAACGACACGGGTTCGAGTGCTCGGCTAGTCGCAGTGTTGTTATTGATTAAATACTACTCGTTCGTGGTTACAATAATATACATACTGTTCGTGGAGGATAGTACACCAAACGGGGAGTAGAGTCAAATAAGCTCTGAGGTACCCACACCATCGTACGTCCTCGGATCACGGCAAAACACCTAGCTCTGCTGAGTGCGTGAGCTATGTAGGATTGGGTGGTCCCGTGGGTTAGAGCGTTGTGAATTTTCTCTCGCCATGAGGTGGGCTAAAACAACACGGGTTCGAGTCCTTGGCTAATCACAGTGTTGTTATTGATATATATATATATATATATATATATATATATATATATATATATATATATATATATATATATATATATATATATATATATATATATATCGTGCCGAATAGATAAAACTTGCGATTTTGGCTTAAATAGCAACGCTCTTCTTGCCGAATAAGAAAAGCTAAAATTTGTGTATGCCTTAAATTCGCGAAAATCATTCTGAACCTAACGAAAAAGATATATTTCATTGTGTTTCTTTATTATTAAATTATTGTAAACTTTTCTAAAATATATTTAGTTTGATTAGGCTAAATTAAATTGGTTTGTTATAATAAGGTTAGGTAAGTTTTCTAAGGTTCTCTTGGTATAAAATAATTAATTCTTACATTAACATAAATGAAAAAAAAAATCTTTAAACGTATAAGAGGAAATTTTAGAAAGGACTTAATTTTAAATGGGTTCTTGCTCTCTCTCTCTCTCTCTCTCTCTCTCACTCACTCTCACTCACTCTCTCTCTCTCTCTCTCTCACTCTCACTCTCTCTCTCTCTCTCTCTCTCTCTCTCTCTCTCTGTGGCTCTAAGTTGATCAACAGCTACTCCCACACCACCACTACCCGCTCCCACACTATCAGTAACTCCCACTCCAACAGTGACTCCCACTCCAACAGTTTCCACCAGTGACTCCCACCCCAACAGTTCCCACTCCACAGTACTTGATCCCACACCACCACTACCCGCTCCCACACTATCAGTGACTCCCACTCCAACAGTGACTCCCACTCCACCAGTGACTCCCACTCCACCAGTGACTCCCACTCCACCTTGTGCTTTTCCTAGACGCCACTCCCTCATGCTCTCCTATCCACACTTTTCTGTCTTCCACCTTTCATATCCTCCTTTATCCATTTCTGCATGTCCTTTCTCCCTTTCATTTACTTGTGTGCATCCTCTTGCTGTCCTCTCTATCTCCCTCGCTTCTCGTTTCCCATCCCTTATTTTCTTATTCATTCCTGCTCCTTCTCTCTAGGTTCCACTCCAATACCTGTCCTTCTTCTATCACATTCCTTTTATATTCCCTTCCCCTTTTATTCCCTCACTTCCTTTCTCACATTCATTTTTTATCGTTTGTCACACTATGCCTATTCTTTACCTCACCTACTCGCCTTTCCCTCTTCTCTTTTCCCCCACCCCTCGTCTTCCTTCCCCTTCCCTTGATTCTTCTCCTCCCTTCCCTCTGCTCCGGGGCAGCAATATTGATCAAGGCCACTATTGTTGTCCCCCAGTGACCCAGAAACAACTTTCACTCCCAGACAAAAATAGTTTTATAATAGATGAGGTTATACCACTTCCATTAGTGATTGTGCTAGAATACTCGTGTGATTGTGGTAGTATCTTCTTGGGATTGTGGTAGTATCTTCTTGGGATTGTGGTAGTATCTTTTTGGGATTGTGGTAGTGTCTTCTTGGGATTGTGGTAGTATCTTCTTGGGATTGTGGTAGTGTCTTCTTGGGATTGTGGTAGTGTCTTCTTGGGATTGTGGTAGTATCTTCTTGGGATTGTGGTAGTGTCTTTTCGGGATTGTGGTAGTATCTTCTTGGGATTGTGGTAGTATCTTCTTGGGATTGTGGTAGTATCTTCTTGGGATTGTGGTAGTATCTTCTTGGGATTGTGGTAGTGTCTTCTTGGGATTGTGGTAGTATCTTCTTGGGATTGTGGTAGTGTCTTCTTGGGATTGTGGTAGTATCTTCTTGGGATTGTGGTAGTGTCTTCTTGGGATTGTGGTAGTATCTTCTTGGGATTGTGGTAGTGTCTTCTTGGGATTGTGGTAGTGTCTTCTTGGGATTGTGGTAGTATCTTCTTGGGATTGTGGTAGTGTCTTCTTGGGATTGTGGTAGTATCTTCTTGGGATTGTGGTAGTATCTTCTTGGGATTGTGGTAGTGTCTTCTTGGGATTGTGGTAGTATCTTCTTGGGATTGTGGTAGTGTCTTCTTGGGATTGTGGTAGTATCTTCTTGGGATTGTGGTAGTATCTTCTTGGGATTGTGGTAGTGTCTTCTTGGGATTGTGGTAGTATCTTCTTGGGATTGTGGTAGTGTCTTTTTGGAATTGTGGTAGTATCTTCTTGGGATTGTGGTAGTATCTTCTTGGGATTGTGGTAGTGTCTTCTTGGGATTGTGGTAGTATCTTCTTGGGATTGTGGTAGTGTCTTCTTGGGATTGTGGTAGTATCTTCTTGGGATTGTGGTAGTATATTCTTGGGATTGTGGTAGTGTCTTCTTGGGATTGTGGTAGTATCTTCTTGGGATTGTGGTAGTATCTTCTTGTGATTGTGGTAGTGTCTTCTTGGGATTGTGGTAGTGTCTTCTTGGGATTGTGGTAGTGTCTTCTTGGGATTGTGGTAGTGTCTTCTTGGGATTGTGGTAGTATCTTCTTGTGATTGTGGTAGTGTCTTCTTGGGATTGTGGTAGTGTCTTCTTGGGATTGTTGGTGTGTAGTGTCTTCTTGGGATTGTGGTAGTGTCTTCTTGGGATTGTGGTAGTGTCTTCTTGGGATTGTGGTAGTATCTTCTTGGGATTGTGGTAGTGTCTTCTTGGGATTGTGGTAGTGTCTTCTTGGGATTATGGTAGTATCTTCTTGGGATTGTGGTAGTGTCTTCTTGGGATTGTGGTAGTGTCTTCTTGGGATTGTGGTAGTGTCTTCTTGGGATTGTGGTAGTATCTTCTTGGGATTGTGGTAGTGTCTTCTTGGGATTGTGGTAGTATCTTCTTGGGATTGTGGCAGTGTCTTCTTGGGATTGTGGTAGTATCTTCTTGGGATTGTGGTAGTGTCTTCTTGGGATTGTGGTAGTGTCTTCTTGGGATTGTGGTAGTGTCTTCTTGGGATTGTGGTAGTGTCTTCTTGGGATTGTGGTAGTGTCTTCTTGGGATTGTGGTAGTGTCTTCTTGGGATTGTGGTAGTATCTTCTTGGGATTGTGGTAGTATCTTCTTGTGATTGTGGTAGTGTCTTCTTGGGATTGTGGTAGTGTCTTCTTGGGATTGTGGCAGTGTCTTCTTGGGATTGTGGTAGTGTCTTCTTGGGATTGTGGTAGTGTATCTTCTTGGGATTGTGGTAGTTCTTCTTGGGATTGTGGTAGTGTCTTCTTGGGATTGTGGTAGTATCTTCTTGGGATTGTGGTAGTGTCTTCTTGGGATTGTGGTAGTTGTGGTAGTAACTTCTTGGGATTGTGGTAGTATCTTCTTGGGATTGTGGTAGTGTCTTCTTGGGATTGTGGTAGTATCTTCTTGGGATTGTGGTAGTATCTTCTTGGGATTGTAGTGTCTTCTTGGGATTGTGGTAGTGTCTTCTTGGGATTGTGGTAGTGTCTTCTTGGGATTGTGGTAGTGTCTTCTTGGGATTGTCAGTGTCTTCTTGGGATTGTGGTAGTGTCTTCTTGGGAATGTGGTAGTGTCTTCTTGGGATTGTGGTAGTATCTTCTTGGGATTGTGGTAGGGATTGTGGTAGTGTCTTCTTGGGATTGTGGTAGTGTCTTCTTGGGATTGTGGTAGTATCTTCGTGTGATTGTGGTAGTGTCTTCTTGGGATTGTGGTAGTGTCTTCTTGGGATTGTGGTAGTATCTTCTTGGGATTGTGGTAGTGTCTTCTTGGGATTGTGGTAGTGTCTTCTTGGGATTGTGGTAGTATCTTCTTGGGATTGTGGTAGTATCTTCTTGGGATTGTGGTAGTGTCTTCTTGGGAATGTGGTAGTGTCTTCTTGGGATTGTGGTAGTGTCTTCTTGGGATTGTGGTAGTATCTTCTTGGGATTGTGGTAGTGTCTTCTTGGGATTGTGGTAGTATCTTCTTGGGATTGTGGTAGTATCTTCTTGGGATTGTGGTAGTGTCTTCTTGGGATTGTGGTAGTATCTTCTTGGGATTGTGGTAGTGTCTTCTTGGGATTGTGGTAGTATCTTCTTGGGATTGTGGTAGTATCTTCTTGGGATTGTGGTAGTGTCTTCTTGGGATTGTGGTAGTGTCTTCTTGGGATTGTGGTAGTGTCTTCTTGGGATTGTGGTAGTGTCTTCTTGGGATTGTGGTAGTATATTCTTGGGATTGTGGTAGTGTCTTCTTGGGATTGTGGTAGTATCTTCTGGGGATTGTGGTAGTATCTTCTTGTGATTGTGGTAGTGTCTTCTTGGGATTGTGGTAGTATCTTCTTGGGATTGTGGTAGTATCTTCTTGTGATTGTGGTAGTATCTTCTTGGGATTGTGGTAGTGTCTTCTTGGGATTGTGGTAGTGTCTTTTTGGGATTGTGGTAGTATCTTCTTGGGATTGTGGTAGTATCTTCTTGGGATTGTGGTAGTGTCTTCTTGGGATTGTGGTAGTATCTTCTTGGGATTGTGGTAGTGTCTTCTTGGGATTGTGGTAGTATCTTCTTGGGATTGTGGTAGTATCTTCTTGGGATTGTGGTAGTGTCTTCTTGGGATTGTGGTAGTATCTTCTTGGGATTGTGGTAGTATATTCTTGGGATTGTGGTAGTGTCTTCTTGGGATTGTGGTAGTATCTTCTTGGGATTGTGGTAGTATCTTCTTGGGATTGTGGTAGTATCTTCTTGGGATTGTGGTAGTATCTTCTTTGGATTGTGGTAGTATCTTTTTGGGATTGTGGTAGTATCTTCTTGAGATTGTGGTAGTATCTTCTTGGGATTGTGGTAGTATCTTCTTGAGATTGTGGTAGTATCTTCTTGAGATTGTGGTAGTATCTTCTTGGGATTGTGGTAGTATCTTCTTGGGATTATGGTAGTATCTTCTTGGGATTGTGGTAGTATCTTCTTGGGATTGTGGTAGTATCTTCTTGGGATTGTGGTAATATGTTCTTGGGATTGTGGTAGTATCTTCTTGGGATTGTGGTAATATGTTCTTGGGATTGTGGTAATATCCTTGAATGAGTGTTTTTGTATATTTATGGGATTGTGGAAATATCCTCCTGGGATTGTAATAATATCATCGTGGGATTGTGGTAGAATTCCAGTGGGATTATGATAATATCATCGTGTGATTGTGATAAGAACATCGTGTGATTGTGGTAGAATCCCTGTGGGATTTTGGTAGTATCTCCTTGTGAACTGGTAGTATTCTCTTGATTGTGGTAGTATTTTCGTGGTACTGAGATAATATCAGTGATATTTGAGCAGTAACTTTGTGGTATCGTGGTAATGTCCTTGTGGGATTGTGGTAAGAGTGTCATTCGTAGCACATTTCTCCGTGAGATTTTGGAATTATCTTCATGGTGGTCGTTACTATTCTCGTGGTATTATGGTACTATCCTCGTGGGGTTGGGATAGTATCCAAAGTTGCGATAGTGTCCTCATGGAAGCGTGGTAATATCCTTGTGAAACTGCGGTAATATCCTCGTGGAATTGTGGTAATATCCTTGTGGAACTGCGGTAATATCCTCGTGGAATTGTGGTAATATCCTTGTGGAACTGTGGTAATATCCTCGTGGGATTGTGGTAATATCCTCGTGGTATTGTGGTAATATCCTCGTGTTATTGTGATAATATCCTCGTGGGACTGTGGTAATATCCTCGTGGGATTGTGGTAATATCCTCGTGGTATTGTGGTAATATTCTCGTGGGATTGTGGTAATATCGTCGTGAGATTGTGGTAATATCCTTGTGGGATTGTGATAATATCCTCGTGGGATTGTGGTAATATCCTCGTGAGATTGTGGTAATATCCTCGTGGGATTGTGGTAATATCCTCGTGAGATTGTGGTAATATCCTTGTGGGATTGTGATAATATCCTCGTGAGATTGTGGTAATATCCTCGTGGGATTGTGGTAATATCCTCGTGGGATTGTGGTAATATCCTTGTGGAACTGTGGTAATATCCTCGTGCGATTGTGGTAATATCCTCGTGGGATTGTGATAATATCCTCGTGGTATTGTGGTAATATCCTCGTGGTATTGTGATAATATCCTCGTGGGACTGTGGTAATATCCTCGTGGGACTGTGGTAATATCCTCGTGGGATTGTGGTAATATCCTCGTGGGATTGTGGTAATATCGTCGTGAGATTGTGATAATATCCTCGTGAGATTGTGGTAATATCCTCGTGGGATTGTGGTAATATCCTCGTGGGATTGTGGTAATATCCTCGTGGGATTGTGGTAATATCCTCGTGGAATTGTGGTAATATCCTCGTGATATTGTAGTAATATCCTCGTGGTATTGTGGTAATATCCTCGTGGTATTGTGATAATATCCTCGTGGTATTGTGGTAATATCCTCGTGGTATTGTGGTAATATCCTCGTGAGATTGTGGTAATATCCTCGTGGGATTGTGGTAATATCCTCGTGAGATTGTGGTAATATCATCGTGGGATTGTGGTAATATCCTCGTGAGATTGTGGTAATATCCTCGTGGGATTGTGGTAATATCCTCGTGAGATTGTGGTAATATCATCGTGGGATTGTGGTAATATCCTCGTGGGATTGTGATAATAGTCTCTAAGTGTGTGACAGGTAAAGAAAGGATATAGGAGAAGGTAGGATAAAAAGTATTCAGGAGAAAAGCAGAATATAAATATTAAGAGACAGGGAACAACTAAGGGAAAAGAGGTGTTAGGGGGTGAGAGGCGAATTAGGGACTGGACCGCGGGGGCGTTGATCCCCAGAATACCCTCCAGGTAGACTCCAGGTATTGCAATTGAGACACAACACTAATACTTTTCTCTTCCCTGAAGATTTACAAAAAATCCTACGTTATTATTTTTACTAGTAGTAGTAATGGTGTTAAATTATTTGTTATCTTATTATTATTAAAGATTCGCCGGTATTTCCAAGTGGTGGCTATTGTTTGTGTTTCTACATTTGCAGTTATTATTAATTTTGTTATGCCTGTATTGATTCATGTTATTATTTTGTTAACACGATATATTTATTCAAACATGAACGCTCAAGAGTCACGATTTTTGGATAGTTTGTTTGGTTTAATGTTGCATCAGTAGTGTGACCCAACTGGTCATGTAGGCGGAAGTGTGGGTAGGGGAAGTGTGGGTAAGGGAAGTGTGGGTAGGTGAAGGGGAATTTTCACTAAACCACACCGCAAGGTTTCCCCCTCTAGGTCCCCCCTTCCACCCACACTGTTGATAAACACTAAACTAGCGCACCACACCTCTACTTTATTCATCCCTGGACAGAGTCACTTTGGCGCTACTCATGTGACCCTTGTTGTTATTTTACTAATTGTATTCCTGGAGAGTGAGTCAGTCTGGTTTGTAAGTCATCTGCACAACGTCAACCACTTCGCCGGTTGAGTACATCAACCTCTGTGTTCAGTCCCAAGACTGATAACATCGACTTCAGGCTGAGGGATTGATTACCTCGAACTCCTCCTCAGCTTCCACCGTTCTTATCTGTATTCTAACTGAAGAAGCAACTGGCTGGCGAAACGTTTCCACAATAAACATTCTCTGATTTTGCACAAGTTTTTCATACTTCATCAACGGCGTAGCTTCTGCTGGATCACCGCGTAGAGAAGACCTTGGCCAGAACCTGTCCTGGCAAACCTACCTGTACCTATACCCGCCTAACTTCCATAAGCATGTTCCTGGCTGGCGATCCTCTGAATTGCCTTTAGCAACTTCAGGAAAAAAAAGGTCTTCGGGATATTATACAACATATGACAGCCATAATGCATTCTCCTTTTTCTTTCTGCCATTTTACGCCACTTTACCTCACCTCCTCTGCATGTTTTGTTGGTGGTCAGAGGATGAGAGAGTGAAGTGAAGTGAGACTAAAGGAGACAATGGATCATGAAAAGAGATTCCAGTTAAATGCTTTATCCGGGAGGAAGAGGGAACGTTATGGAGTGAAGAGGGTCAGAGGAGGAAAAGTTGGTAGCTGGGGATTAGAAGCGGGAGGGTAATAAGGGAAGAAGATGGAGGAAGAAGTCAGGAAAAAAAAGAAGAAAAGAAGGAGATGAGGTAGCAATAATGGGGGTTTGAGCGACAGCATAAACTTTAACAAAATCGGATTGAGTTAGCAGGTTAAAGGATATTTTTAACAACAGCAGAACTCCGTGACTCACAGGTGCTGTTGTATATAAAATAATCTACAACATAATTCGCTTTTCAATACTATCTACATCCTAAAACATCTTTGAAATTACTGTTATGTTTTGCTACATTTATGCAACATTCCGTTGTCAGAAATACACATACATAGCACAATGCTTAAATCCGATGTCTCCTGTAGTCATCGGAATGAAGATTATCATGGTATAAACCATGGTTACAGACACCTAAAACTGGTTTAAAAAGACACGTGAGCAAACACTAGGACATATTTATTATGAAACGTTTCGGTCCCGGATCCTTGATCACTTTTAAAAGACAGAGGTTAAAAAGACGGTATATATAGGAGGAGAGTGAGGTTTGAGTAACACATGGTGACCTGAAGAGAGTGAGGTGTGAGTGACACATGGTGACCTGAAGAGAGTGAGGTGTGAGTGACACATGGTGACCTGAAGAGTAAAGTGTGAGTGACACATGGTGACCTGAAGAGAGTGAAGTGTGAGTGACACATGGTGACCTGAAGAGTAAAGTGTGAGTGACACATGGTGACCTGAAGAGAGTGAGGCTTGAGTAACACATGGTGACCTGAAGAGAGTGAGGTGTGAGTGACACATGGTGACCTGAAGAGAGTGAGGTGTGAGTGACACATAGTGACCTGAAAAACTGGGATAACGACAAGTAGACAATGTGGTCATGTAACTCGTGTGTTGTTAAGCAGGTGATGACTGTTCTAGTATCATGTACTCTAATGTTTATCAAATGAAGATGATCGTCCAGAGGACAACCAGACTGAAACTTCCTACACAAAAGCCATTAAGACAAGAAATATTATCCTACTTCACTCTCTCTTCTCTCTTATTACAAGACTTGATACAGTAAGGAAAATCTAGTGGTAGATCACTGTCGATCCTATCATTATATATTTTTATTAGTGCGGTAGCCATTTTACTGCCAGCATTTGTGTCGTAAAGAAAAAAAGATATTTGGCTTAATTAACGTGGAGGTTCGACGGCAACTTAGCGATTTGTTCCTTTAAAAAAAATAATAGTTTTTTCTTTGCTAAACTTAGCGCAGTTCGCTTATTTTAATTGCGCTCGTATCAAAGTTATTTACAATTTTTTCTCACAAAATATGATATATACTCACATTAGTATATTTGTATTGATACAAATCAGTGTATTTGCACTGAGAGATAAACGCATCATTGAATATATACTAAGAGATGTATACATATACATGACAGAGATTCATCTATTGTATATGCGATTAGAGTTTAAGTTAAATCTTATGTTATGGCTCAAGTTTTTTTAATATTGTTTATGTAAAAATGGAACCTCGCTGACGCACAAACAGGATAGGCGTCAACTCGAAACAAAAAAATTCTTGCAACCGAGCCAACTCAGCTTTACGTACGAGTCTAGTGTTAATGATAACGAAAAAATGAGCTGACTATAGCAGAGTGAACGGGAATAGAAGAGAACGAAAGATATATATATATATATATATATATATATATATATATATATATATATATATATATATATATATATATATATATATATATATATATATATATATATATATATATATATATATATATATATATATATATATACCAGAGTGAAAATAGAAAACCGAGCGGTTTCGTGTGCTTACACACACATCTTCAGAAGAATAAGAAAAAGGAGCAAGAGAAGCACATTTCATATGTTAAAGATTGAGGCAACACCTCACTGGGTGAGGCAACACCTCACTGGGTGAGGCAACACCTCACTGGGTGAGGCAACACCTCACTGGGTGAGGCAACACCTCACTGGGTGAGGCATCACCTCACTGGGTGAGGCAACACCTCACTGGGTGAGGCATCACCTCACTGGGTGAGGCAACACCTCACTGAGGCAACACCTCATTGGGTGAGGCTACACCTCATCACCTCACTGGGTGAGGCAACACCTCACTGGGTGAGCCAACACCTCACTGGGTGAGCCAACACCTCACTGGGTGAGGCAACACCTCACTGGGTGAGGCAACACCTCACTCGATGAGGCAACACCTCACTCTATGAGGCAACATCACTCGGTCTAACTGGGTGAGGCAACACCTCATGAGGAAACACCTCACTCTAACTGGGTGAGGCAACACTTCATCACCTCACTGGGTGAGGCAACACCTCACTCGGTGAGGCAACACCTCACTCAATAAGGCAACACCTCACTGGGTGACTGGGTGAGGCAACACCTCACTGGGTGAGGCAACACCTCACTGGGTGAGGCAACACCTCACTCGATGAGGCAACACCTCACTCGATGAGGCAACACCTCATCACCTCGCTCACCTCATTGGGTGAGGCAACACCTCATTGGGTGAGGAAACACCTCACTGCAACAACTCACTGAGTGAGGCAACACCTCACTGAGGCAACACCTCACTCGGTGAGGCAACACCTCACTTGATGAGGCAACACCTCACTCGATGCAACACATCACTCGGTGAGGCAACACCTCACTCGGTGAGGCAGCACCTCACTGGGTGAGGCAGCACCTCACTCGGCGAGGCATCACCTCACTGTGATGCAACACCTCACTCGGCGAGGCAACACCTCACTGGGTGAGGCAACACCTCATCACCTCACTGAGGCAACACCTCACTCGGCGAGGCATCACCTCACTGAGGCAACACCTCACTCGGCGAGGCATCACCTCACTGTGATGCAACACCTCACTCGGCGAGGCAACACCTCATGAGGCAACACCTCACTGGGTGAGGCAACACCTCACTGGGTGAGGCATCACCTCACTGGGTGAGGCATCACCTCACTGGGTGAGGCAACACCTCACTGGGTGAGGCATCACCTCACTGGGTGAGGCAACACCTCACTGGGTGAGGCATCACCTCACTGGGTGAGGCATCACCTCACTGGGTGAGGCATCACCTCACTGGGTGAGGCATCACCTTACAAAGTGAGGTAATTCCCCAAATTACACTGTAATTTGCCACCCTTGTAGTCACCCTTGTGACAGTTATGGTAGTGTAGTCACTCTTGTGACAGTTATGGTAGTGTAGTCACTCTTGTGACAGTTATGGTAGTGTAGTCACTCTTGTGACAGTTATGGTAGTGTAGTCACCCTTGTGACAGTTATGGTAGTGTAGTCACTCTTGTGACAGTTATGGTAGTGTAGTCACTCTTGTGACAGTTATGGTAGTGTAGTCACTCTTGTGACAGTTATGGTAGTGTAGTCACTCTTGTGACAGTTATGGTAGTGTAGTCACCCTTGTGACAGTTATGGTAGTGTAGTCACTCTTGTGACAGTTATGGTAGTGTAGTCACTCTTGTGACAGTTATGGTAGTGTAGTCACTCTTGTGACAGTTATGGTAGTGTAGTCACTCTTGTGACAGTTATGGTAGTGTAGTCACTCTTGTGACAGTTATGGTAGTGTAGTCACTCTTGTGACAGTTATGGTAGTGTAGTCACTCTTGTGACAGTTATGGTAGTGTAGTCACTCTTGTGACAGTTATGGTAGTGTAGTCACCCTTGTGATAGTTATGGTAGTGTAGTCACTCTTGTGACAGTTATGGTAGTGTAGTCACCCTTGTGACAGTTATGGCAGTGTGATCACTCTTGTGACAGTTATGGTAGTGTAGTCTCTCTTGTAACAATTATGTAAGAGTAGTCACTCTTGTGACAGTTATGGTAGTGTAGTCACTCTTGTGACAGTTATGGTAGTGTAGTCACCCTTGTGACAGTTATGGAAGTGTAGTCACCCTTGTGACAGTTATGGTAGTATAGCCACCCTTGTGACAGTTATGGTAGTGTAGCCACTCTTGCAACAGTTATGGTAGTGTAATCACTCTTGTGACAGTTATGGTAGTGTAGTCACTCTTGCAACAGTTATGGTAGTGTAATCACTCTTGTGACAGTTATGGTAGTGTAGCCACCCTTGCAACAGTTATGGTAGTGTAATCACCCTTGTGACAGTTATGGTAGTGTAGTCACCCTTGTAGTTATGGTTATGCAGCCACTCTCGTGATGTAGTGTCACTCTTGTGACAGTTATGGTAGTGTAGTCTCTCTTGTAACAATTATGTAAGCGTAGTCACCCTTGTAACAGTTATTGTAGTGTAGTCACCCTTGTGACAGTTATGGTAGTGTAGTCTCTCTTGTGACAATTATGTAAGTGTAGTCACCCTTGTGACAGTTACTGTAGTGTAGTCACCCTTGTAACAGTTACTGTAGTGTAGTCACCCTTGTGACAGTTATGGTAGTGTAGTCTCTCTTGTAACAATTATGTAAGCGTAGTCACCCTTGTAACAGTTATTGTAGTGTAGTCACCCTTGTGACAGTTATGGTAGTGTAGTCTCTCTTGTGACAATTATGTAAGTGTAGTCACCCTTGTGACAGTTACTGTAGTGTAGTCACCCTTGTAACAGTTACTGTAGTGTAGTCACCCTTGTGACAGTTATGGTAGTGTAGTCTCTCTTGTAACAATTACGTAAGCGTAGTCACCCTTGTAACAGTTATTGTAGTGTAGTCACCCTTGTGACAGTTATGGTAGTGTAGTCTCTCTTGAAACAATTATGTAAGTGTAGTCACCCTTGTAACAGTTACTGTAGTGTAGTCACCCTTGTAACAGTTACTGTAGTGTAGTCACCCTTGTAACAGTTATTGTAGTGTAGTCACCCTTGTAACAGTTACTGTAGTGTAGTCACCCTTGTAATAGTTATTTTAGTGTAGTCACCCTTGTAACAGTTATTGTAGTGTAGTCACCCTTGTAATAGTTATTGTAGTGTAGTCACCCTTGTAACAGTTATTGTAGTGTAGTCACTCTTGTAACAGTTACTGTAGTGTAGTCACCCTTGTAACAGTTACTGTAGTGTAGTCACCCTTGTAACAGTTACTGTAGTGTAGTCACCCTTGTAACAGTTATTGTAGTGTAGTCACCCTTGTGACAGTTATGGTAGTGTAGTCTCTCTTGAAACAATTATGTAAGTGTAATCACCCTTGTAACAGTTACTGTAGTGTAGTCACCCTTGTAACAGTTACTGTAGTGTAGTCACCCTTGTAACAGTTATTGTAGTGTAGTCACCCTTGTAACAGTTACTGTAGTGTAGTCACCCTTGTAATAGTTATTTTAGTGTAGTCACCCTTGTAACAGTTATTGTAGTGTAGTCACCCTTGTAATAGTTATAGTAGTGTAGTCACCCTTGTAACAGTTATTGTAGTGTAGTCACTCTTGTAACAGTTACTGTAGTGTAGTCACCCTTGTAACAGTTACTGTAGTGTAGTCACCCTTGTAACAGTTACTGTAGTGTAGTCACTCTTGTAAGTTATTTTAGTGTAGTCACTCTTGTAACAGTTACTGTAATGTAGTCACCCTTGTAACAGTTATTGTAGTGTAATCACCCTTGTAACAGTTATTGTAGTGTAGTCACCCTTGTAACAGTTATTGTAGTGTAGTCACTCTTGTAACAGTTATTGTAGTGTAGTCACTCTTGTAGTTACTGTAGTGTAGTCACCCTTGTAACAGTTATTGTAGTGTATTCACCCTTGTAACAGTTATTGTAGTGTAGTCACTCTTGTAACAGTTACTGTAGTGTAGTCACCCTTGTAACAGTTACTGTAGTGTAGTCACCCTTGTAACAGTTATTGTCGCGTAGTCACCCTTGTAGCAGTTATTGTAGTGTAGTCACTCTTGTAACAGTTATTGTTGTGTAGTCACCCTTGTAACAGTTACTGTAGTGTAGTCACCCTTGTAACAGTTATTGTAGTGTAGTCACTCTTGTAACAGTTGTTGTAGTGTAGTCACTCTTGTAACAGTTACTGTAGTGTAGTCACCCTTGTAACAGTTACTGTAGTGTAGTCACCCTTGTAACAGTTATTGTAGTGTATTCACCCTTGTAACAGTTATTGTAGTGTAGTCACTCTTGTAACAGTTACTGTAGTGTAGTCACCCTTGTAACAGTTACTGTAGTGTAGTCACCCTTGTAACAGTTATTGTCGCGTAGTCACCCTTGTAACAGTTATTGTAGTGTAGTCACCCTTGTAACAGTTATTGTAGTGTAGTCACCCTTGTAACAGTTACTGTAGTGTAGTCACCCTTGTAACAGTTATTGACGCGTAGTCACCCTTGTAACAGTTACTGTAGTGTAGTCACCCTTGTAACAGTTATTGTCGCGTAGTCACCCTTGTAACAGTTATTGTCGCGTAGTCACCCTTGTAACAGTTATTGTAGTGTAGTCACCCTTGTAACAGTTATTGTAGTGTAGTCACCCTTGTAACAGTTATTTTAGTGTAGTCACCCTTGTAACAGTTATTGTAGTGTAGTCACCCTTGTAACAGTTATTGTAGTGTAGTCACCCTTGTAACAGTTATTGTAGTGTAGTCACCCTTGTAACAGTTATTGTAGTGTAGTCACCCTTGTAACAGTTATTGTAGTGTAGTCACCCTTGTAACAGTTATTGTAGTGTAGTCACCCTTGTAACAGTTATTGTAGTGTAGTCACCCTTGTAACAGTTATTGTAGTGTAGTCACCCTTGTAACAGTTATTGTAGTGTAGTCACTCTTGTAACAGTTACTGTAGTGTAGTCACCCTTGTAACAGTTATTGTAGTGTAGTCACCCTTGTAACAGTTATTGTAGTGTAGTCACCCTTGTAACAGTTACTGTAGTGTAGTCACCCTTGTAACAGTTATTGTAGTGTAGTCACTCTTGTAACAGTTATTGTAGTGTAGTCACCCTTGTAACAATTATTGTAGTGTAGTCACCCTTGTAACAGTTACTGTAGTGTAGTCACCCTTGTAACAGTTATTGTAGTGTAGTCACCCTTGTAACAGTTACTGTAGTGTAGTCACCCTTGTAACAGTTATTGTCGCGTAGTCACCCTTGTAACAGTTACTGTAGTGTAGTCACCCTTGTAACAGTTATTGTCGCGTAGTCACCCTTGTAACAGTTATTGTCGCGTAGTCACCCTTGTAACAGTTATTGTAGTGTAGTCACCCTTGTAACAGTTATTGTAGTGTAGTCACCCTTGTAACAGTTATTTTAGTGTAGTCACCCTTGTAACAGTTATTGTAGTGTAGTCACCCTTGTAACAGTTATTGTAGTGTAGTCACCCTTGTAACAGTTATTGTAGTGTAGTCACCCTTGTAACAGTTATTGTAGTGTAGTCACCCTTGTAACAGTTATTGTAGTGTAGTCACCCTTGTAACAGTTATTGTAGTGTAGTCACCCTTGTAACAGTTATTGTAGTGTAGTCACCCTTGTAACAGTTATTGTAGTGTAGTCACCCTTGTAACAGTTATTGTAGTGTAGTCACTCTTGTAACAGTTACTGTAGTGTAGTCACCCTTGTAACAATTATTGTAGTGTAGTCACCCTTGTAACAGTTATTGTAGTGTAGTCACCCTTGTAACAGTTACTGTAGTGTAGTCACCCTTGTAACAGTTATTGTAGTGTAGTCACTCTTGTAACAGTTATTGTAGTGTAGTCACCCTTGTAACAATTATTGTAGTGTAGTCACCCTTTTAACAGTTACTGTAGTGTAGTCACCCTTGTAACAGTTATTGTAGTGTAGTCACCCTTGTAACAGTTACTGTAGTGTAGTCACCCTTGTAACAGTTATTGTAGTGTAGTCACTCTTGTAACAGTTACTGTAGTGTAGTCACCCTCGTAACAGTTATTGTAGTGTAGTCACCCTCGTAACAGTTATTGTAGTGTAGTCACCCTTGTAACAGTTATTGTAGTGTAGTCACTCTTGTAACAGTTACTGTAGTGTAGTCACCCTCGTAACAGTTATTGTAGTGTAGTCACCCTCGTAACAGTTACTGTAGTGTAGTCACCCTTGTAACAGTTACTGTAGTGTAGTCACTCTTGTAACAATTATGTAGTTAAACAAACACTAAAATACACTATGATACCATATACTGGAATTAATTTGTCCAGTCTTCACACACTGGACGAAGATTTGGAAACAAATTGCATGTTGAAAAATTTATGGGGTATTTTTTGTCTCGTAAATATTCTAAAATATATTGTACTGCTGGAGGCTTGATGGCCTCCAAGTGACAGTCTTAAATTAAACGATTTTTTACGAGTTGCGTTAAAATATTTTGACTAAATTGTCCTGCGATATATATATATATATATATATATATATATATATATATATATATATATATATATATATATATATATATATATATATATATATATATATATATATATATATATATATATATATATATATATATATATACAGTGTATGTTAATCAGGAGAATGATGAAATAAAACATTTATTTAGAAAATTAATGTTTATTTGAAAAATACTCGGCAATGATGTGACAGATAATTGATTTAATGAGATATTACTACCCTTTGTTGTTACAATCATTACCACAGTTTTGGCGTAGCATCAGTCAGTGTTGAACACATTTTGGCAAGTTCTTCGTCTTGATACCAGGTCCTAACAACAGCAGCGATTATCCTTACAGCTGAAAAGTTCTGTTTGGTGATCCTGCATTTGCTTATTGCCCATAGGTTCTTAATTGGGTTGACATGAGGAGAGTTTCCAGGCCGGTTTAGAACGCTTAGCTCACTCTCTTCGAGGAATGTTAGCATTTTTTTGGAAGTGTTTCATGGCGCAAGATTCTGCTGGAAAATGCCTTCTCCATCAGGAAAGTCTCTGTCCACAATAGAAAACAAATGAGTTGCCAGGATTGCCTTGTATTTATCACTGTTCATCGCATCCTCAACAACTACTAGCCTTCCATTTTTTTAGCAGTGAAACCACCCCAAAACATCTTAGGTGGGTGTTTTGGCGCTTGTTAAATGCGTCCACTCCGAAGAGGTTCGCCTTTGCTCCATCTCACTACCACTGATCTGTTCCCAGGTACTTCAAAATGCGCCTCATCCGAAAATATAACTTTTCTTCGTTCATCTGTCGACCATCCCTTAATTAAGACTGAGTGCCCACCGCAGCGTTTTTTGTTTTCATAGCAGCAGTCAATAATTGTTTCTGCACCTGCTTTCTGACAGTTCTGCCAACTTCAACAGTTGAAGAACCACCATTTACGCTAGCTGAAGCCAAATCGCCCTATAGATCTTTGCTGATTTTCTTAGGATCCTTCACATTATTTCTAATGATAACCTTGAAATCGTGAGGCGCTGTCTTGCATTTTCCTCCTCGAAGCAGCGCTCCACAATTACCAGTGTCATCGGCTCTCTTCAGAATCCGACCAACAGTTGACTTTACTCGGCTCAAATTATCGGCGATCTGTCTGATACTCAAATTAGCATGTTTTTGAAGAGCTATAATACTTTCACGCTTCCTAGGTGTAACATCCGTCATGAATTTTAGTAATTATGAACTGAAGGGGAGAATTTGGCAAAGCCACATTCACTCACGGAGCACGCTTGCAGGAGCAGCCTAACAGAACAACAGCTGTTCTAGTACTGACGAGAGTCACAGAGTAACACCACAGCCGGATAATTGCCAGAAGTCAGTAACAAACTCTTATGAGAAGAAAAGAACCCAAACAGCATTAATTAAGCCAGAGACTAATACATATCATGAGATAATCACAAAATTTACTCCTGTCTCAATCTGCACACAAGGGAGTGCCTTCAAGCTGGTGAAATCGTATTTCAAGGCATTAACGGTGCCTTACCCTTGCATGCATCAAACCACCTCTTTCGTCCCCTAGGCGCTGTATGACTCCTACGAGTCTAGCGCTTTCGCGTGAAATCTCGTTATTCTGCTGATGTGATCTCTGTGGCCGAAAAATACAGATCCTTTTTCTTTCTCTCTTTTTTTTAAATTTCCGCCGGAATGAGTTACCTTTGTTGTGTTCTGATGAACTCTGGTAACAGCCGTATTCCTCCATCTTACCGTCGATAATATTCAAGACTCTGTTCTCATGCTTCAGCGTCATATCGTTCAAGACCCGTGACGCTGAACTCCTCTCTAGGATGAGTGACTGACTACCACTATTTCTCATAGGTTGAGGGACTAATTACATCATCTTCATTTCACTACACTTGCTACCTCTGTATTTGACTGAAGAAGCCTACTGAGGAGACGAAGTATTTCAACAAGACACCCAACTGTTGCACACATGTCTTAATCATCGACTTCTCGGTGTGTCATACCATTTTCAGCCTAACTGGATATTGAATCCGGTTCGGTACTCTATCAAAAGCCTTACTAAAATCTAAATAATCTAAATAGTCCTTGGTAATGATAACTCTCGAAGCTATGAACTAGACGAAGTAGGACTTGAGTAAGTTTGAGGATATCCCTCCAAGAGAGAACCCTCAATAATGGATTCAAATTAGACAAGTTTAGATTCCGAAAGGATACAGGAAAGTACTGGTTTGGTAATAGGGTAGTTGGAGTGTTTGTCGTAGAGAAACTCCTCTCAACAACAGCCACACATGGAGACGGAAAGATAAACAAAAGCTGAAGTGTTTTTCCCAGTATAAAAATTTGATGGAAAAATAATAATAGACAATAGATAAGAAAAAGGAATTTATTAATGTTGGTAGAATTACCGACAGTAAAAAAAGGTAATTATTATTATTATAATCAAGGGGGAAGCGCTAAACCCGGAGGATTATACAGCGCCTGGGGGGGGGGATGTGGAAGGCATTCAGGCTTAATTCGGGGAACTGGAGCACAGATCCAATTCCCTAAATCAAGAGCCCCTCACCAACATCAAGGAACCTTCCTTGAGGGGAAAAAAAGGTAAAAGGACATAAGTGCAGCTAATGTGACATTTCCGTGTCATATTAGTTGCACTTGTGTCCTTTTACCCAACAAGAAAAAGGAAAGAAGGACAAATAAGTTTTATTTTAATTAAACCACGAACAATAATTGTAGGTTAGGTGAGGTAAGGTTTATCAGGAAACAGGACAAGTGTTTCCTGACGCTGGTGTTAGATGATGACCAGCCGTTGGAGCATTTGGTCATCTGACCGAGGCCTTCCGTTGGCTTACCGGTCCACTCCCTTTAAAAATTATAGTCATAGTGAAAATAATTGGAAGAATGTGACACATGGTAAGAAAAAAACATCTGTCAGACTCTGCAACATCATTCTTCAACTTTACGTTTTTTCTTAACCATTTATCACAATAATTAGAAGCTTTATTTAAAACAACGTTTCGCCCGCACGAGGTGACGTTGTTAAGGAGTCACTGGCGATCAAGTAATGATCTAAGATGAGAAAAGACTTCGAGGGTCTTATTTCTCATTTACAAATTGTGTGTTAGTTGTGACCTGTGTTAGTTGTGACCTGTTTCAGCTACGGTTTTTAAACCTGCTTTCATTGTAGAGGAGCTTGGTCAATGTTGTCTGGCGTAGAGGAGCTTGGTCAATGTTGTCTTGCGTAGAGGAGCTTGGTCAATGTTGTCTTGCGTAGAGGAGCTTGGTCAATGTTATCTGGCGTAGAGGAGCTTGGCAGTGGTAGCCTATTGTAGAAGAGTTCATTAATGGCTGTCTGGTGTAGAGGAGCCTAATAAATGTCTGGTGTAGAGCTTGGTTAATGTTGTCTGGTGTAGAGCGTGGTCAATGTTGTCTGGTGTAGAGAACCTTAATAAATGTCTGGTGTAGAGCTTGGTCAATGTTGTCTGGTGTAGAGCGTGGTCAATGTTGTCTGGTGTAGAGAACCTTAATAAATGTCTGGTGTAGAGCTTGGTCAATGTTGTCTGGTGTAGAGCGTGGTCAATGTTGTCTGGTGTAGAGCTTGGTCAATGTTGTCTGGTGTAGAGCTTGGTCAATGTTGTCTGGTGTAGAGCTTGGTCAGTGTTGTCTGGTGTAGAGCTTGGTCAATGTTGTCTGGTGTAGAGCTTGGTTAATGTTGTCTGGTGTAGAGCTTGGTCAATGTTGTCTGGTGTAGTGGAACTTGTTAATGGTTCTATGGTGTAGAGAAGAATGGTAATGGATATGGATTTATATGCAGGTTATTTAGGCAGCACTTAGGTCCTTAGTGTATTAAGCGAATTTTTAACTTACCTCACACACACACATACAAACACCCTCATAAACACATACACACACACACACACACACACACACACACACACACACACACACACACACACACACAGCACACTTGGTTAATGTTGTCTGGTGTAGACACACACACACACACACACATATGGAGGTTATTTAGGCAGCATATATATATATATATATATATATATATATATATATATATATATATATATATATATATATATATATATATATATATATATATATATATTGCCAAAGTATATTAACGTTGTTATTAGATTTTTAAGCAAGTAAATACTTTCTTATTAAACGTAAGGTTCCCCAACACCCATGTACATAAACTTTGAAATGTGGGCTACGTTCATCCAGCTGTACATACACTCTTGATTTGTGGGTTCTATCTTTATTTAAGTACATCATATTTTCTTGATGTCTGTTGTCTTCACCAAAATAGTATATATCCAATTTACTTTATGCTGTTATCAGCCAGATACAGATACTTTGTTGTGTGTGTGTGTGTGTGTGTGCTGTCTTCACTCACGTACACAAGGTTTCTTGGTGTGTGCTGTCTTCACTCACGTACACAAGGTTTCTTGGTGTGTGCTGTCTTCACTCACGTACACAAGGTTTCTTGGTGTGTGCTGTCTTCACTCACATACACAATGTTTCATGGTGTGTGCGCTGTCTTCACTCACGTACACAATGTTTCTTTGTGTGTGCTGTCGTCACTCACGTACATAATGTTTCTTGGTATGTGCTGTCTTCACTCACGTACACAAGGTTTCTTGGTGTGTGCTGTCTTCACTGAAGTAGACAAGGTTTCTGGTGTGTGCTGTCTTCACTCACGTACACAAGGTTCCCAAACACCCATGTACATAAACTTTGAAATGTGGGCTACGTTCTCCAGCTGTACATACACTCTTGATTTGTGGGTTCTATCTTTACTTAAGTACATCATATTTTCTTGATGTCTGTTGTCTTCACCAAAATAGTATATATCCAATTTACTTTATGCTGTTATCAGCCAGATACAGATACTTTGTTGTGTGTGTGTGTGTGTGTGTGCTGTCTTCACTCACGTACACAAGGTTTCTTGGTGTGTGCTGTCTTCACTCACGTACACAAGGTTTCTTGGTATGTGCTGTCTTCACTCACGTACACAAGGTTTCTTGGTGTGTGCTGTCTTCACTCACGTACACAAGGTTTCTTGGTGTGTGCTGTCTTCACTCACGTACACAAGGTTTCTTGGTATGTGCTGTCTTCACTCACGTACACAAGGTTTCTTGGTATGTGCTGTCTTCACTCACGTACACAATGTTTCATGGTGTGTGCGCTGTCTTCACTCAAGTACACAAGGTTTCTTGGTGTGTGCTGTTTTCACTCAAGTACACAAGGTTTCTTGGTGTGTGCTGTTTTCACTCAAGTACACAAGGTTTCTTGGTGTGTGCTGTTTTCACTCAAGTACACAAGGTTTCTTGGTGTGTGCTGTTTTCACTCAAGTACACAAGGTTTCTTGGTGTGTGCTGTTTTCACTCAAGTACACAAGGTTTCTTGGTGTGTGCTGTTTTCACTCAAGTACACAAGGTTTCTTGGTGTGTGCTGTTTTCACTCACGTACACAAGGTTTCTTGGTGTGTGCTGTCTTCACTCACGTACACAAGGTTTCTTGGTATGTGCTGTCTTCACTCACGTACACAAGGTTTCTTGGTGTGTGCTGTCTTCACTCACGTACACAAGGTTTCTTGGTGTGTGCTGTCTTCACTCACGAACGCAAGGTTTCTTGGTGTGTGCTGTCTTCACTCACGTACACAAGGTTTCTTGGTGTGTGCTGTCTTCACTCACGTACACAAGGTTTCTTGGTGTGTGCTGTCTTCACTCACGTACACAAGGTTTCTTGGTGTGTGCTGTCTTCACTCACGTACACAAGGTTTCTTGGTGTGTGCTGTCTTCACTCACGTACACAAGGTTTCTTGGTGTGTGCTGTCTTCACTCACGTACACAAGGTTTCTTGGAGGTGTGCTGTCGTTACTCACGTACATAATGTTTCTTGGTGTGTGCTGTCTTCACTCACGTACACAGGGTTTCTTGGAGGTGTTCTGTCGTCACTCACGTACACAATGTTTCTTGGTGTGTGCTGTCTTCACTCATGTACACAAGGTTTCTTGGTGTGTGCTGTCTTCACTAACGTACACAAGATTTCTTGGTATGTGCTGTCTTCACTCACGTACACAAGGTTTCTTGGTGTGTGCTGTCTTCACTCACGTACATAATGTTTCTTGGTGTGTGCTGTCTTCACTCATGTACACAAGGTTTCTTGGTGTGTGCTGTCTTCACTAACGTACACAAGATTTCTTGGTATGTGCTGTCTTCACTCACGTACACAAGGTTTCTTGGTGTGTGCTGTCTTCAATCACGTACACAATGTTTCTTGGTGTGTGCTGTCTTCACTCATGTACACAAGGTTTCTTGGTGTGTGCTGTCTTCACTCACGTACATAATGTTTCTTGGTGTGTGCTGTCTTCACTCATGTACACAAGGTTTCTTGGTGTGTGCTGTCTTCACTAACGTACACAAGATTTCTTGGTATGTGCTGTCTTCACTCACGTACACAAGGTTTCTTGGTGTGTGCTGTCTTCACTCACGTACATAATGTTTCTTGGTGTGTGCTGTCTTCACTAACGTACACAAGATTTCTTGGTATGTGCTGTCTTCACTCACGTACACAAGGTTTCTTGGAGGTGTGCTGTCGTCACTAACGTACACAAGATTTCTTGGTATGTGCTGTCTTCACTCACGTACACAAGGTTTCTTGGTGTGTGCTGTCTTCACTAACGTACACAAGATTTCTTGGTATGTGCTGTCTTCACTCACGTACACAAGGTTTCTTGGAGGTGTGCTGTCGTCACTCACGCACATAATGTTTCTTGGTGTGTGCTGTCTTCACTCACGTACACAAGGTTTCTTGGTGTGTGCTGTCTTCACTCACGTACACAAGGTTTCTTGGTGTGTGCTGTCTTCACTCACGTACACAAGGTTTCTTGGTGTGTGCTGTCTTCACTCACGTACACAAGGTTTCTTGGTGTGTGCTGTCTTCACTCACGTACACAAGGTTTCTTGGTGTGTGCTGTTTTCACTCACGTACACAAGGTTTCTTGGTGTGTGCTGTCTTCACTCACGTACACAAGGTTTCTTGGTGTGTGCTGTCTTCACTCACGTACACAAGGTTTCTTGGAGGTGTGCTGTCTTCACTCATGTACACAAGGTTTCTTGGTGTGTGCTGTCTTCACTAACGTACACAAGATTTCTTGGTATGTGCTGTCTTCACTCACGTACACAAGGTTTCTTGGAGGTGTGCTGTCGTCACTCACGCACATAATGTTTCTTGGTGTGTGCTGTCTTCACTCACGTACACAAGGTTTCTTGGAGGTGTGCTGTCTTCACTCATGTACACAAGGTTTCTTGGTGTGTGCTGTCTTCACTAACGTACACAAGATTTCTTGGTGTGTGCTGTCTTCACTCACGTACATAAGGTTTTTTGGTGTGTGGTGTCTTCACTCACGTACACAAGGTTTCTTGGTGTGTGCTGTCTTCACTCACGTACGCAAGGTTTCTTGGAGGTGTGCTGTCGTCACTCACGCACATAATGTTTCTTGGTGTGTGCTGTCTTCACTCACGTACACAAGGTTTCTTGGTGTGTGCTGTCTTCACTCACGTACACAAGGTTTCTTGGTGTGTGCTGTCTTCACTCAAGTAGACAAGGTTTCTGGTGTGTGCTGTCTTCACTCACGTACACAAGGTTCCCAAACACCCATGTACATAAACTTTGAAATGTGGGCTACGTTCATCCAGCTGTACATACACTCTTGATTTGTGGGTCCTATCTTTACTTAAGTACATCATATTTTCTTGATATCTGTTGTCTTCACCAAAATAGTATATATCCAATTTACTTTATGCTGTTATCAGCCAGATACAGATACTTTGTTGTGTGTGTGTGTGTGTGTGTGCTGTCTTCACTCACGTACACAAGGTTTCTTGGTGTGTGCTGTCTTCACTCACGTACACAAGGTTTCTTGGTGTGTGCTGTCTTCACTCACATACACAATGTTTCATGGTGTGTGCGCTGTCTTCACTCACGTACACAATGTTTCTTGGTGTGTGCTGTCTTCACTCACGTACACAATGTTTCTTGGTGTGTGCTGTCTTCACTCACGTACACAATGTTTCTTGGTGTGTGCTGTCTTCACTCACGTACACAAGGTTTCTTGGTATGTGCTGTCTTTACTCACGTACACAAGGCTTCTTGGTCTGCGTATTGTCTTCACCAACGTACTTGAACTTTCTTGATTTCTGCGCTGTCTTCACTCACGTACATAAATTTTAAGTATGCTTTCTTCACCTAACTACTGTAAATAAACTGCTGAATGTTTGCAGCCCTTCATTACACTAAATTATCTTTCTTTCTGTACATAAGCTGTCTTCCTGCAACTGCAGAAGTTCT
>NC_091354.1:7118172-7123172 GCF_038502225.1 Cherax quadricarinatus
TTTAAATCTCTTTCCAGTTCAAAAACTTGTTCTCTACTGTATAAGAATTTAATTTTCTGCCTTTCCGAAATTGTTTTTCAAGCCTATTTTCCATTATGTATAAGAATTTAATTTTCTACTGCCTCTCTGAAACTGTTTTCTAAGCCTACCTTCCACTATGTATAAGAATTTAATTTTCTGCCTCTCTGAAGTTGTTTTTCAAGCCTATATTCCATTATGTATAAGAATTTAATTTTCTACTGCCTCTCTGAAACTGTTTTCTAAGCCTACCTTCCACTATGTATAAAAAATTAATTTTCTGCCTTTCCGAAATTGTTTTTCAAGCCTATTTTCCATTATGTATAAGAATTTAATTTTCTACTGCCTCTCTGAAACTGTTTTCTAAGCCTACCTTCCATCATTCCTTCAGATCAAGAACTAGCTCTCCATCATTCCTTCAGATCAAGAACTAGCTCTCCATCATTCCTTCAGATCAAGAACTAACTGTCCATCATTCCTTCAGATCAAGAACTAGCTCTCCATCATTCCTTCAGATCAAGAACTAGCTCTCCATCATTCCTTCAGATCAAGAACTAGCTCTCCATCATTCCTTCAGATCAAGAACTAGCTCTCCATCATTCCTTCAGATCAAGAACTAGCTCTCCATCATTCCTTCAGATCAAGAACTAGCTCTCCATCATTCCTTCAGACCAAGAACTAGCTCTCCATCACTCCTTCAGATCAAGTACTAGCTCCCTACCATTCCTTCAGATCAAGAACTAGCTCCGTATCATTACTTCAGATCAAGAACTAGCTCCCTACCATTCCTTCAGATCAAGAACTAGCTCCCTACCATTCGTTCAGATCAAGAACTAGCTCCCTACCATTCGTTCAGATCAAGAACTAGCTCCCTAACATTCGTTCAGATCAAGAACTAGCTCCCTACCATTCGTTCAAATCAAGAACTAGCTCCCTACCATTCGTTCAGATCAAGAACTAGCTCCCTACCATTCGTTCAAATCAAGAACTAGCTCCCTACCATTCGTTCAAATCAAGAACTAGCTCCATAACATTCGTTCAGATCAAGAACTAGCTCCCTACCATTCGTTCAAATCAAGAACTAGCTCCCTACCATTCGTTCACCTACCATTCGTTCAAATCAAGAACTAGCTCCCTACCATTCGTTCAGATCAAGAACTAGCTCCCTACCATTCGTTCAGATCAAGAACTAGCTCCCTACCATTCGTTCAGATCAAGAACTAGCTCCGTATCATTCCTTCAGATCAAGAACTAGCTCCGAATCATACCTTCAAATCAAGAACTAGCTCCCTAATATTCCTTCAGATCAAGAACTAGCTCCCTACCGTTCTTTCAGATCAAGAACTAGCTCCGTATCATTCCTTCAGATCAAGAACTAGCTCCCTACCGTTCTTTCAGATCAAGAACTAGCTCCGTATCATTCCTTCAGATCAAGAACTAGCTCCCTACCGTTCCTTCAGATCAAGAACTAGCTCCGTATCATTCCTTCAGATCAATAACTAGCTCCGTATCATTCCTTCAGATCTAGAACTAGCTCCGTACCATTCCTTCAGATCAAGAACTAGCTCCGCATCATTCCTTCAGATCAAGAACTAGCTCCGTATCATTCCTTCAGATCAAGAACTAGCTCCCTACCATTCCTTCAGATCAAGAACTAGCTCCGTACCATTCCTTCAGAACAAGAGCTAGCTCCCTACCGTTCCTTCAGATCAAGAACTAGCTCCGTATCATTCCTTCAGATCAAGAACTAGCTCCGTATCATTCCTTCAGATCTAGAACTAGCTCCGTACCATTCCTTCAGATCAAGAACTAGCTCCCTACCATTCCTTCAGATCAAGAACTAGCTCCCTGTCATTCCTTCAGATCTAGAACTAGCTCCCTACCATTCCTTCAGATCAAGAACTAGCTCCCTATCATTTCTTCAAATCAAGAACTAGCTCCCTATTATTCCTTCAGATCTAGAACTAGCTCCGTACCATTCCTTCAAATCAAGAACTAGCTCCCTGTCATTCCTTCAGATCTAGAACTAGCTCCCTACCATTTCTTCAGATCAAGAACTAGCTCCCTACCATTCCTTCAGATCTAGAACTAGCTTCCTACAATTCCTTCAGATCAAGAACTAGCTCCCTGTCATTCCTTCAGATCTAGAACTAGCTCCCTACCATTTCTTCAGATCAAGAACTAGCTCCCTACCATTCCTTCAGATCTAGAACTAGCTCCCTACCATTCCTTCAGATCAAGAACTAGCTCCCTACCATTCCTTCAGATCTAGAACTAGCTCCGTACCATTCCTTTAAATCAAGAACTAGCTCCCTGTCATTCCTTCAGATCTAGAACTAGCTCCCTACCATTCCTTCAGATCTAGAACTAGCTCCCTACCATTCCTTCAGATCAATAACTAGCTCCCTAACATTCCTTCAGATCAAGAACTAGCTCCCTACCATCCCTTCAGATCAAGAACTAGCTCCCTACAGTTCCTTCAGATCAAGAACTAGCTCCGTATCATTCCTTCAGATCTAGAACTAGCTCCCTACCATTCCTTCAGATCAATAACTAGCTCCCTAACATTCCTTCAGATCAAGAACTAGCTCCCTACCATCCCTTCAGATCAAGAACTAGCTCCCTACAGTTCCTTCAGATCAAGAACTAGCTCCGTATCATTCCTTCAGATCAAGAATTAGCTCCCTACCATTTCTTCAGATCATGAACTAGCTCCCTACCATTCCTTCAGATCATGAACTAGCTCCCTACCATTCCTTCAGATCATGAACTAGCTCCCTACCATTCCTTCAGATCAAGAACTAGCTCCCTACCATTCCTTCAGATCAAGAACTAGCTCCCTACCATTCCTTCAGATCATGAACTACCTCCCTAACATTCCTTCAGATCATGAACTAGCTCCCTACCATTTCTTCAGATCATGAACTAGCTCCCTACCATTCCTTCAGATCAAGAATTAGCTCCCTACCATTCCTTCAGATCATGAACTAGCTCCCTACCATTCCTTCAGATCAAGGTATTGTCTATCATCCTTCCTTCAGACACACCGCCAACAGTAACCAGTGACCCACTAAAGAAGAAAGAGTCAGAGGGGAGGAGTAAGAGGAATGGTTTTGGATTTTTAGACAGGGGAGAGGATGGCAGGAGAGAGTATAGGATGGAAGGGGAAAGGGAAATAGAATGGATGGGATGAGTAGAGAACAGGAGGATAAGAGAGAGAAAACGAGGTGAGAAAGAATGAATAATGCAAGAGAGGGAACGAACAAAGATACACGAGAGAAGTAGTTGTTTTATGCTAACGAAGAAGAAACAAACTGGGGATTTGCACGAAACTCCAAGAAGCTGAAGAGACGAATAAGAAAAGTGAGGAATGAAACGGAAGGCAGCAGAGACAAAGCAAAGAAGACAGAGAAGAACAGAAAGCATCTTTGAGAGAAACGGGAGGACGTAGCACCAAGAATATTCAGTATCTGCCAATATCAAAGTCATATATATACCCAACAGCAATGTGAAGTTATCACACACACACACACACACACACACACACACACACACACACACACACACACACACACACACACACACACACACACACACACACACACACACACACACACACACACCCACACATACACACACACACACACACACACACACACACACACACACACACACACACACACACACACATACTTGGTGGAACATTTGGAGAGAAGTTGTTAAATATGCATTAACCAGCACTAATTTAGAGACTCTAAAGCTTGTCACACACCAAATGGTGTGTCCAAATAAGAAACACGTCTATCTCGCGCACAGCAGACGGAGGATCAAGCCTCCACCATGTCTTGCGCTGAATGACCAACATGGGTTTAGCTCTTAACATGATAGTAGATATTTTGGGCAGGGAAGGGGAGACTACCTAATTACTCTTATATTCTTCTAGTTGAATTGGTGGTGGTCAGAAAAGCACTTGACCATGCATTTCATCAAAAATGAATAGTATTCACTGACACATTCATTCCATCCCTGCGATATAGTTACTACAAAAAGTCACAAAATAACATCTATCTCATCATCTCAATCGAATCAATCCTCCAGGACCTTGATGCTAAGTAGCGGAAGGCCTCGGTTAACTGGATCCCCAGCCATTTTGGCATCAGACGGGATGAAGCTGCGGACGAAGTAGCCATATCAGCCACTTGGCATGACAAGATAGCACTTGACATCCCGATTAGCCTGCATCAAACCCGGAAGATAGCAGCCAACACCTTCATTCATAACAGAGAACGCCAGCACAACATTGCTTACAAGACAGGTACACAGCATCAGACTTCGCTTACCAGCAGTAACATGTCCAGAACCCAGTGAACGGTAATTCATCGTCTCTGTCTAGGTTATCCCACGGTTTCGAGAAGGCTCTAGTGGAACTACTTAGCACTGTCTCCAGGACGCACAATGACCTCTGATCCATTACCTACTGGATTGTTCTGTCACTCTGTCTCTGCGCTGTTGACTGCTCCTTCCTCCACTGCCAAACCGAAAGACTTCTACAACTGCAGCCTCACTAGTATTCCCGGCGGTGAGAGATCTCAAAATATTACCAAGCTCGCGAGTTATTCCCTTCTCGGTGAGTTCCTCTCATCTCTCCTTCACAGTGTTGTAAGGTCTCGCTGTTACAGCCCTTACAGCCCCGTGTGGCCTCCGCCTTCAATCATTATCCTCCCTGAAGGTGATGATCAGACATACAGTCTTCCCGACGCTCGGTGTGCAGCTTCACTGAAGCTAACCTGACGCAGTAGCCACTCGAAGCAACTTTTAATTTTGAAGCACATTCACCACACCAAGTTCACTAAGGTTTGGTGTGACTCCTGAGAGGACTTGTTAATCCTGTGAGCGGTTGAATAAAAAACAAAAGATTAAAGAAGTCACAATGGGTCTTTGTCAGATAACACTGAACATTAGTTATATCTTATAAGATATTA
>NC_091354.1:7128172-7140672 GCF_038502225.1 Cherax quadricarinatus
TGGAATGATTAAAAAGTTGTCAGATGTAATAGGTGAATTAGTAAGCCCTACGGAAGTACTGAACTTGATAACAAGTGATGAAATTAAGGGTCATCTAGAAAAAAACTTGAACAAAGATCGGTGGATCTGATAAAGTATAAATATGGCTACTGAAGTACAGAACTACACCACCATACAAATGAGTGGAGTTCAGGTGAGGTACAGAACTCACCTGAACTCCAGAGAAGGGTTCAGTAACTCACCTGAACTCCAGAGAAGGGTTCAGTAACTCACCTGAACTCCAAAGAAGGGTTCAGTAACTCACCTGAACTCCAAAGCAGGGTTCAGTAACTCACCTGAACTCCAGAGAAGGGTTCAGTAACTCACCTGAACTCCAAAGCAGGGTTCAGTAACTCACCTGAACTCCAAAGAAGGGTTCAGTAACTCACCTGAACTCCAAAGAAGGGTTCAGTAACTCACCTGAACTCCAAAGAAGGGTTCAGTAACTCACCTGAACTCCAAAGAAGGGTTCAGTAACTCACCTGAACTCCAAAGCAGGGTTCAGTAAGTCACCTGAACTCTAAAGCAGGGTTCAGTAACTCACCTGAACTCCAAAGCAGGGTTCAGTAACTCACCTGAACTCCAAAGAAGGGTTCAGTAACTCACCTGAACTCCAAAGCAGGGTTCAGTAAGTCACCTGAACTCTAAAGCAGGGTTCAGTAACTCACCTGAACTCCAAAGCAGGGTTCAGTAACTCACCTGAACTCCAAAGAAGGGTTCAGTAACTCACCTGAACTCCAAAGCAGGGTTCAGTAAGTCACCTGAACTCTAAAGCAGGGTTCAGTAACTCACCTGAACTCCAAAGCAGGGTTCAGTAACTCACCTGAACTCCAAAGAAGGGTTCAGTAACTCACCTGAACTCCTAAGAAGGGTTCAGTAACTCACCTGAACTCCAAAGCAGGGTTCAGTAAGTCACCTGAACTCTAAAGCAGGGTTCAGTAAGTCACCTGAACTCTAAAGCAGGGTTCAGTAACTCACCTGAACTCTAAAGAAGAGTTTAAAAACTACCATTTCGTGATAAACTTACAGGTAAAAATAAGACAGCCAAGAGAAGATAAGAAAAAACAAAACTGCAAAAGGCCAACTGACTCATGTCACCCAGATTCTACTCACATTAATTAAAATTCATATTCCTGTCAAAGATTCAACAATTGCTGGAGATACGTCAAAGAAGAAACCTTAAAATATACGACACTGTCAATAATAAATACTAGTTATGAAATCAAAGTATAACCAAGAATATTCTCGTTGGTTGACAAGACAAAAATAGAAAACATGAAAACCTCTTCGGTATAAGATTACAACAGGATATCATATATATATATATATATATATATATATATATATATATGTATATATATATATATATATATATATATATATATATATATATATATATATATATATATATATATATATATATATATATATGCAATAAGATCACAGTAAACAGGTGATTTCAGAATATGCAAAACAACCACTCCGAAAGAATAGAGAAATTCCAAGCGCTTTCGTGACTACTCACATTATCAAGGAACTATGATAATGTGAGTAGTCACGAAAGCGCTTGGAATTTCTCTATTCTTTCAGAGTGGTTGTTTTGCATATATATATATATATATATATATATATATATATATATATATATATATATATATATATATATATATATATATATATATATATATATATATATATATATATATATATATATATATATATATATTTTATTTTTTATTATCACACCGGCCGATTCCCACCAAGGCAGGGTGGCCCGAAAAAGAAAAACTTTCACCATCATTCACTCCATCACTGTCTTGCCAGAAGGGTGCTTTACACTACAGTTTTTAAACTGCAACATTAACACCCCTCCTTCAGAGTGCAGGCACTGTACTTCCCATCTCCAGGACTCAAGTCCGGCCTGCCGGTTTCCCTGAATCCCTTCATAAATGTTACTTTGCTCACACTCCAACAGCACGTCAAGTATTAAAAACCATTTGTCTCCATTCACTCCTATCAAACACGCTCACGCATGCCTGCTGGAAGTCCAGGCCCCTCGCACACAAAACCTCCTTTACCCCCTCCCTCCAACCCTTCCTAGGCCGACCCCTACCCCGCCTTCCCTCCACTACAGACTGATACACTCTTGAAGTCATTCTGTTTCGCTCCATTCTCTCTACATGTCCGAACCACCTCAACAACCCTTCCTCAGCCCTCTGGACAACAGTTTTGGTAATCCCGCACCTCCTCCTAACTTCCAAACTACGAATTCTCTGCATTATATTCACACCACACATTGCCCTCAGACATGACATCTCCACTGCCTCCAGCCTTCTCCTCGCTGCAACATTCATCACCCACGCTTCACACCCATATAAGAGCGTTGTTAAAACTATACTCTCATACATTCCCCTCTTTGCCTCCAAGGACAAAGTTCTTTGTCTCCACAGACTCCTAAGTGCACCACTCACTCTTTTTCCCTCATCAATTCTATGATTCACCTCATCTTTCATAGACCCATCCGCTGACACGTCCACTCCCAAATATCTGAATACGTTCACCTCCTCCATACTCTCTCCCTCCAATCTGATATTCAATCTTTCATCACCTAATCTTTTTGTTATCCTCATAACCTTACTCTTTCCTGTATTCACCTTTAATTTTCTTCTTTTGCACACCCTACCAAATTCATCCACCAATCTCTGCAACTTCTCTTCAGAATCTCCCAAGAGCACAGTGTCATCAGCAAAGAGCAGCTGTGACAACTCCCACTTTGTGTGTGATTCTTTATCTTTTAACTCCACGCCTCTTGCCAAGACCCTCGCATTTACTTCTCTTACAACCCCATCTATAAATATATTAAACAACCACGGTGACATCACACATCCTTGTCTAAGGCCTACTTTTACTGGGAAAAAATTTCCCTCTTTCCTACATACTCTAACTTGAGCCTCACTATCCTCGTAAAAACTCTTCACTGCTTTCAGTAACCTACCTCCTACACCATACACTTGCAACATCTGCCACATTGCCCCCCTATCCACCCTGTCATACGCCTTTTCCAAATCCATAAATGCCACAAAGACCTCTTTAGCCTTATCTAAATACTGTTCACTTATATGTTTCACTGTAAACACCTGGTCCACACACCCCCTACCTTTCCTAAAGCCTCCTTGTTCATCTGCTATCCTATTCTCCGTCTTACTCTTAATTCTTTCAATTATAACTCTACCATACACTTTACCAGGTACACTCAACAGACTTATCCCCCTATAATTTTTGCACTCTCTGTTATCCCCTTTGCCTTTATACAAAGGAACTATGCATGCTCTCTGTCAATCCCTAGGTACCTTACCCTCTTCCATACATTTATTAAATAATTGCACCAACCACTCCAAAACTATATCCCCACCTGCTTTTAACATTTCTATCTTTATCCCATCAATCCCGGCTGCCTTACCCCCTTTCATTTTACCTACTGCCTCACGAACTTCCCCCACACTCACAACTGGCTCTTCCTCACTCCTACAAGATGTTATTCCTCCTTGCCCTATACACGAAATCACAGCTTCCCTATCTTCATCAACATTTAACAATTCCTCAAAATATTCCTTCCATCTTCCCAATACCTCTAACTCTCCATTTAATAACTCTCCTCTCCTATTTTTAACTGACAAATCCATTTGTTCTCTAGGCTTTCTTAACTTGTTAATCTCACTCCAAAACTTTTTCTTATTTTCAACAAAATTTGTTGATAACATCTCACCCACTCTCTCATTTGCTCTCTTTTTACATTGCTTCACCACTCTCTTAACTTCTCTCTTTTTCTCCATATACTCTTCCCTCCTTGCATCACTTCTACTTTGTAAAAACTTCTCATATGCTAACTTTTTCTCCCTTACTACTCTCTTCACATCATCATTCCACCAATCGCTCCTCTTCCCTCCTGCACCCACTTTCCTGTAACCACAAACTTCTGCTGAACATTCTAACACTACATTTTTAAACCTACCCCATACCTCTTCGACCCCATTGCCTATGCTCTCATTAGCCCATCTATCCTCCAATAGCTGTTTATATCTTACCCTAACTGCCTCCTCTTTTAGTTTATAAACCTTCACCTCTCTCTTCCCTGATGCTTCTATTCTCCTTGTATCCCATCTACCTTTTACTCTCAGTGTAGCTACAACTAGAAAGTGATCTGATATATCTGTGGCCCCTCTATAAACATGTACATCCTGAAGTCTACTCAACAGTCTTTTATCTACCAATACATAATCCAACAAACTACTGTCATTTCGCCCTACATCATATCGTGTATACTTATTTATCCTCTTTTTCTTAAAATATGTATTACCTATAACTAAACCCCTTTCTATACAAAGTTCAATCAAAGGGCTCCCATTATCATTTACACCTGGCACCCCAAACTTACCTACCACACCCTCTCTAAAAGTTTCTCCTACTTTAGCATTCAAGTCCCCTACCACAATTACTCTCTCACTTGGTTCAAAGGCTCCTATACATTCACTTAACATCTCCCAAAATCTCTCTCTCTCCTCTGCATTCCTCTCTTCTCCATGTGCATACACGCTTATTATGACCCACTTCTCGCATCCAACCTTTACTTTAATCCACATAATTCTTGAATTTACACATTCATATTCTCTTTTCTCCTTCCATAACTGATCATTTAACATTACTGCTACCCCTTCCTTTGCTCTAACTCTCTCAGATACTCCAGATTTAATCCCATTTATTTCCCCCCACTGAAACTCTCCTACCCCCTTCAGCTTTGTTTCGCTTAGGGCCAGGACATCCAACTTCTTTTCATTCATAACATCAGCAATCATCTGTTTCTTGTCATCCGCACTACATCCACGCACATTTAAGCAACCCAGTTTTATAAAGTTTTTCTTCTTCTCTTTTTTAGTAATTGTATACAGGAGAAGGGGTTACTAGCCCATTGCTCCCGGCATTTTAGTCGCCTCATACGACACGCATGGCTTACGGAGGAAAGATTCTTTTCCACTTCCCCATGGACAATAGAAGAAATAAAAAAAGAACAAGAGCTATTTAGAAAAAGGAGAAAAACCTAGATGTATGTATATATATATATGCATGTGCGTGTCTGTGAAGTGTCACCAAAGTGTAAGTAGGAGTAGCAAGATATCCCTGTTATCTTAGCGTGTTTATGAGACAGAAAAAGAAACCAGCAATCCTACCATCATGCAAAACAGTTACAGGTTTTTGTTTCACAGTCATCTGGCAGGACGGTAGTACTTCCCTGGGTGGTTGCTGTCTACCAACCTACTACCTATATATATGAACATATATATATATATATATATATATATATATATATATATATATATATATATATATATATATATATATATATATATATATATATATATATATATATATATATATATGAACATTTATTAATAAACAGAATACATTTACAGAAAAAACAAACATGAATACAATGGCACAATGTATCAAGGATCATGAATTTCCTCCAGCTCCTCCGAGGCTGGATGCGAGCCAAGTATGCAGCAAGCATTTCCCTTCTTGATGGCTACGCTGAGGCGCTGGAACATGAAAGCGGCTGCCCTTGGGTCCCTGGTGGTGTCGATGAGTCTGGAACCCAATTCTTTAAGGAAACGTGTGGCATTTTTTCCCCATGATCTCAAGGTCTCTGATCTCACTGGGACAAATTGATACTCTTGGCTTATGTCCCTGTACTTGCTGATCTCGTACTCCTCCCTGTGGTCAGCAGCTCCTCCCTGCCGCCCCACACTGTGATGGATATAGGTGTCAGCCAGTATGGACACACAGGTATAGTCCCATGCTTAGAGCTTGCCATTCTCCCAAGGATAGATTGTGATCCCGTCAGGGCGGTTTGCTGAGTTGTGGGTATTGTTGGCTGCTAGTGATCGGGGCTCCCTCTCAGCTGGGCATCCAGCTATATCAAGGGTTCTCTTAATGATGTCGTTGACCTCATTGTGTCTTACATGCCAGCCCTTGGTTTTGGAACAGTTAAGATCATGTAGACCGTATTGGTCTGCTTGCGCTTCGCCGCAAATACACGTATATTCTGTGTGAATTGGGTCAGCAAGGCGCAGAACCACTGCAATACGGAGGGTCTTAGGGTCGAGTCGCGTTCCCATTGCCGATATGGGAACTGTTTGGAGGAAGTCCCCGGAGTGAGGTGCGCTCACAGCCTGGAGACTGGCAATCTCCCTATCTGATGTTGTAGCCCTAAGCATATTGGCAAGCACCTTTTCAGCGATGGGGCCATCCCAGTTTGATTGTTTGTAAGCCAGTGCTGCACTAGGTTTGGTGCTGGAGCAGCAAGAGTCTCCCATTCATGATGGCACTGGCATAGTTAGAGTCCTGTATTCCTGCTGAGTCGCTGAGGGTATCTGGAAGAATTTGTCTTATCAACTCGTTTGATGCTATGGAAGAGGATAGGAAAGCTGGTACGGCAATCTGGGAGGATCTGCGTACTCCTAACCCTCCAAGCCTGACCGGAAGTGAGGCTTGCAACCACTGTCCATCTAGGGAAAGATTTAATACACTCTCTAGCATGGTCTTAAGGAGAGAGTCATATTCCTTGAGTTTTGGACTGCTGAAGGCCGGGGAGCGCATATATATATATATATATATATATATATATATATATATATATATATATATATATATATATATATATATATATATATATATATATATATATATGTATATATATATATATATATGTATACATATATATATATATGTATGTATATATATATATATATATATATATATATATATATTTATATATATATACATATATATATATATTTATATATATATACATATATATATATATACATATATATATATCATATATATATATATACAGTTATATATATATATATATTTATACATTTATATATATATATATATATATATATATATATATATATATATATATAGATATATATATGTATATAATGTCTCTTATTACGAAAGGCTCTCTAGGTCTTAGCACTAAATGAGATTACTGAAACGTGTCTTGTGCTCTCCTTACCAACGACAACACGAGAAATAAAGCCAAGGCAGGACAATACAGTGAGACCCGCCCTGTTTTGGGCGCCCCTCACAGGATGTGACTGCCGGCCGGGCGGCCACCGCAACTTTAAACCTGATCCCCATTGAATCTCACCAACACTCACACCCACATACCTACACCCACTCACACATACACACACAGAAACACACACACATACAAACACACACTCTCTCTCTCTCACACACACATACATACACATATATCCAGCAATTAACCAAATCTATCGTGATATGAGTAATTTTATGATAAAGTTAAGCTATTTGAAGATGTAAAGATGCTGTTTATGGTCTTAATACAGTCAAATGATTCATCACAAATGTATAGATAGACATGATACTCGTTCACAAACATTAAAGGTTCAAACCTGAATTTTTGTATTTTAGATTTTTATTTCTTTTCGTTACATTTTATTGTATTTTTCGCTTTATCCTGGTGTGTTCTCCTCGTATTAGTATTCAAGTCACAATACCTGCCTCGTCCTCTGTGCTTCACGCTGTCACGTAATCAATTCCACACAGACAACAAGCCGATCAATAATGAATCATATATCAGCCAGTTCTCGAGAAAAGAGCGATAATTCGTTTTCGCCCGCGCATCAACACATATATGTATATATATATATATATATATATATATATATATATATATATATATATATATATATATATATATATATATATATATATATATATATATATATATATATATATATATATATATACATACATATGTATATGTATATGTATATATATATATATATGTATATGTATATGTATATATATATATATATATATATATATATATATATATATATATATATATATATATATATATATATATATATATATATATATATGTCGTGCCGAATATGTAAAACTGGTCAATTAGCAAGAACTCATTTAAAATTAAGTCCTTTCTGAAATTTTGTTTTATACGTTTAAAGATATATTTTTTTCATTAACGTTAATGCAAAAAATTTTTAATTTTGTACCAAAAGCATCTTAGAAAACTTACCTAACCTATTACAACAAGAGCAATTTATTTTAGCCTAACCCAACTAAATATATTTTAGATTTGTTTACAATAATTTAATACTAAACAAACACAGTGAAATATATTTTTTTCGTTAGGTTCAGAATGATTTTGGCGAAATTATTGCATACACAAATTTTCACATGTCCTATATGGCAAGATGAGCGTTGCTATTTAAGCCAAGATCGCAAGTTCTGCCTATTCGGCACGACATATATATATATATATATATATATACATAAATATGTACTCACCTAGTTGTGGTTGCAAAGGTCGAGTCACAGCTCTGGCCCCGCCTCTTCTCTGGCCACTACTAGGTCACTCTTCCTGCTCCATGAGCTTTATCATACCTCTTCTTAAAGCTTTGTATGGATTCTGCCTCCACTACATCACTTCCCACACTATTCCACTTCCTGACAACTCTGTGACTGATGAAATACTTCCTAACATCCCTGATTCACCTGATTCTGCAACTTCCAACTGTGACCCCTTGTTGTTGTGTCGATTCCTCTCAGTATTTTATATGTCGTTATCATCTCCCCACTGTCTCTCCTGTCCTCCTGTGTCGTCAGGTCGATTTCCCTTAACCTTTCCTTGTAGGACATACCCCTTAGCTCCTGGCCTAGTCTTGTTGCAAACCTTTGCATTTTCTCTAGTTTCCTTACGTGCTTGGCTAGGTGTAGGTTCCAAAGTGGTGCTGCATACTCCAATATGGGCCTAACGTACACGGTGTACAATGTCCTGAACGATTCCTTATTAAGATGTCGGAATGCTGTTCTGAGATTTGCTAGGATTCCATATGCTGCAGCAGCTATTTGGCTGATGTGCGCCTCAGGAGATGTGCCCGGTGTTATACTCACCCCAAGATCTTTCTTCTTGAGTGACGTTTGTAGTCTCTGGCCCCCTAGACTGTACTCCGTCTGCGGTCTTCTTTGCCCTTCCCCAATCTTCATGACTTTGCACTTGGCGGGACTGAACTCCAGAAGCCAGTTTCTGGACAAGGCCTGCAGCCTGTCCAGATCCCTTTGTAGTTTTGCCTGGTCCTCATCCGATTGGATTCATGTCATCAACTTCACACCACCTGCAAACAGGGACACTTCTTATTCTATTCCTTCCATCATGTTCACAAATACCAGAAACAACACCGCTCCTAGGACTGACCCCTGTGGAACTCCGCTCGTCACAGGCGCCCACTTTGACACCTCGCCACGTACTATGACTCGCTGTTGTCTTCCTAACAGGTATTCCCTGATCCGCTGCAGTGCCTTTCCTGTTATCCCTGCCTGGTCCTCCAGCTTTTGCACTAATCTTTTGTGTGGAACTTTGTCAAACGCCTTCTTACAGTCCAAGAAAATGCACTCTACCCACCCCTCTCTCTCTTGTTTTATTGCTGTCACCTTGTTATAGAACTCCAGTAGATTTGTGGCACAAGGTTTCCCGTCCCTGAAACCGTGGTGGCCTTTCTAGGTGCTTCACCACTTTTCTTCTGATAATGTGTGTGTGTGTGTGTGTGTGTGTGTGTGTGTGTGTACCACCTATGATAGGGAAGGTAGGGGTGTAAAGACATAGCCAAAAGTTTTTTCCAAGTCTGGGACTCGAACCCAAGATTTCGCTGTTGTGAGTTGCCGTCAACACTGAAATACACTACAAAATGTACGATGCAGCTTAACTCAAGAAAACTCTACGGTACTACCCACCCAAGTTTCACTAACTCGTTATAACTCTGCGGTGCCCGTTACCCACGTTTCACTAACTGAAGAAAACTGTACCGTAGGCTACCTAAGTTTGACTAACTTAGGCATGTTTCACTGGAATGTGCCCTCATATGAGTGCTCTACCTCTTGATTCCTTGAGGAGTTGTATGATCCATCTTAGCAACAACAACAGCAACAATACTACTGCTAATAATAAGATTAATATAATAATAATAATAATAATAATAATAATAATAATAATAATAATAATAATAATAATAATAATGTTAAGAATAATCATAATAATTTATTAAGATGTGATACAAAGAGAATTAATACGAAATACTGTTGTTTATAAAATTTTAGCCATTAATTATCTGTTAGCTATTAATTACTTAAATAATTGTGTGTTTGTCACTAAAATTGTACATCAGTTACAGTCCGTATATACTCCAAAAACTGTCAACATATACACCAATCACCGTCAGAATGTACACCAACCAACTTCCGGAAATGTGTCTATCACCGTCCGTGTGTGCGTCATTGTCAGTCTGTGCGTCATTCAACATCAATAGGCGGATTAAATTACCTTAACTGTGACCCAGTCAATATACGCGCGTCAGATCAGCAGTATACGCCTCGTGCACCATCAGCTCATGCGTCAATTGAAGTCGGGGATCGTGACAGAGCTCAAACCACGTTCAGTCTGCTATTTTGACAAGCTGAACGACGCAAAAAAACCTGCAAATGGTTTACTTACAACGAATGTATTGAGCGCGATATAAAATCATGGCTTCAGAACCATGCACCCGCAAATGTTATTTTTCTATATATAACTTCAAGTTACTGAGGAATACATAAAACATTGTGCGATTTTTTTCATAAGTTATTGAATATTGTAAATAAATTGATGCAGTCATTCATAAACTGCCAGTTAGAGATTTTGATAAGATTAACATATCCTTTCATTTTTTTAAGTGTTTTAAGATTCAATCTTGCCTTAGTAATTATAATATTAGGATCTAATCTTCTAACTCCACAGCAATGCTTTTTTTTTTTAAATTTAATAGAATTAAGTATAGTTTACTTTTATCCCATTGTGTTGCTTAGCTTCATTGTTGTACATTATTAATATATTCCATTGTTTCAAAATTATTTTAAGTGTTTATCAGTCGTCTACACACTTCCTGGTTCCCAGAGCCGACCCTCCAGGTCGGCTCTTCAGATTAAAACATTAATGATTTATCGACCATTACGTGAGGATATTATCATGATATCGACCGTGAATTACAAAGGATAATTTCGTTTTCTCTAGAAGGTTCCCTTGTTATCATTCGGTCTCGTGATCGTGTCTAAATTCTTAACCGAAGGTAGCCAGGTTCGATTTCCAGGAGGAGAGGGATAAATGGGTAAGTCTTCTTACACGCGCAATCCTAACTGTTATGTGATTGTTGGACATCACCTTCTGTCTGTGTTAGTATACCTTATGTATAAATAACTGTGTGTGTGTGATTTTGTTGCGATACTTACTATTGTTGCAGTGCCGAACTTGGTACCTGTCATGTGCTACTGTTGTGATGCTGAACTTGCTACCTGTCATGTGCTATTGTTGTGAAGCTGAACTTGGTACCTGCCATGTGCTATTGTTGTGATGATGAACTTGGTACCTGCCATGTGCTATTGTTGTGATGATGAACTTGCTACCTGCCATGTGCTATTGTTGTGATGCTGAACTTGCTACCTGCCATGTGCTATTGTTGTGATGCTGAACTTGCTACCTGCCATGTGCTATTGTTGTGATGCTGGACTTGCTACCTGCCACGTGCTATTGTTGTGATGCTGAACTTGCTACCTGCCATGTGCTATTGTTGTGATGCTGAACTTGCTACCTGCCATGTGCTATTGTTGTGATGCTGAACTTGCTACCTGCCATGTGCTATTGTTGTGATGCTGAACTTGCTACCTGCCACGTGCTATTGTTGTGATGGTGAACTTGGTACCTGCCATCTAGCTAGTGCTGTGATGCTTAGCTTCCTACTTACAGGGATGCTATTCTCTTAATACCGAATGGTCTTTCCGATATGTGAGCTTATAGAACTCTCCTTCTTATAAAACCCTCATTCTTATAGAACTCTCCTTCTTATAGAACCCTCATTCTTATAGAACTCTCCTTCTTATAGAATCCTCATTCTTATAGAACCCTACAGTATGTAACTCGATTCCTTATATTGTGTGTTGATGATTTATAAACTGTAGCAAAGGCAACAAAAAAAATTAGATTTTCGAATTTTTGCGAGACTGTGTTTTAGACAGTTAAAAACATTAAGGTAAAAACTGAGTCTCCATTGCCTAGGTTCTTAGTAGTTTACTTGGACCCGTCTGGTGTAGAGTGTGATCTCTACCTACTTAGCCCTATCTGGCCCTGCCTGGTCCTTCCTGGCCCTGCCTGGTCCTTTCTGGCCCTGCCTGGCCTTGTGTGTCCCTGCCTATGGAAGTATGCTTTCTTTCGCAGGATTTTTTATTCTGATATGTTGTTTTATCTTATTTTAATTATTTCTAATTTAGCATTTTCTTTCCGCACCCCTCCATAATCTCCCAGCTCTTAATACCCG
>NC_091354.1:7143172-7145672 GCF_038502225.1 Cherax quadricarinatus
AAGGTTTAAAGATCGTATTTACAAAGACTGAACCTGTGTTTCAGTACATGAAAAGAATGAACATTTGTTTGAAAATTCATATGTATATATATATATATATATATATATATATATATATATATATATATATATATATATATATATATATATATATATATATATATATATATATATATGTATATATATATATATATATATATATATATATATATATATATATATATATATATATATATATATATATATATATATATATATATATATATAGGATAGGGGGGCAATGTGGCAGATGTTGCAAGTGTATGGTGTAGGAGGTAGGTTACTGAAAGCAGTGAAGAGTTTTTACGAGGATAGTGAGGCTCAAGTTAGAGTATGTAGGAAAGAGGGAAATTTTTTCCCAGTAAATGTAGGCCTTAGACAAGGATGTGTGATGTCACCGTGGTTGTTTAATATATTTATAGATGGGGTTGTAAGAGAAGTAAATGCGAGGGTCTTGGCAAGAGGCGTGGAGTTAAAAGATAAAGAATCACACACAAAGTGGGAGTTGTCACAGCTGCTCTTTGCTGATGACACTGTGCTCTTGGGAGATTCTGAAGAGAAGTTGCAGAGATTGGTGGATGAATTTGGTAGGTGTGCAAAAGAAAGAAAATTAAAGGTGAATACAGGAAAGAGTAAGGTTATGAGGATAACAAAAAGATTAGGTGATGAAAGATTGAATATCAGATTGGAGGGAGAGAGTATGGAGGAGGTGAACGTATTCAGATATTTGGGAGTGGACGTGTCAGCGGATGGGTCTATGAAAGATGAGGTGAATCATATAGAATTGATGAGGGAAAAGGAGTGGTGCACTTAGGAGTCTGTGGAGACAAAGAACTTTGTCCTTGGAGGCAAAGAGGGGAATGTATGAGAGTATAGTTTTACCAACGCTCTTATATGGGTGTGAAGCGTGGGTGATGAATGTTGCAGCGAGAAGGCTGAGGCAGTGGAGATGTCATGTCTGAGGGCAATGTGTGGTGTGAATATAATGCAGAGAATTCGTAGTGTGGAAGTTAGGAGGAGGTGTGGGATTACCAAAACTGTTGTCCAGAGGGCTGAGGAAGGGTTGTTGAGGTGGTTCGGACATGTAGAGAGAATGGAGCGAAACAGAATGACTTCAAGAGTATACAAGTCTGTAGTGGAAGGAAGGCGGGGTAGGGGTCGGCCTAGGAAGGGTTGGAGGAGGGGGTAAAGGAGGTTTTGTGTGCGAGGGGCTTGGACTTCCAGCAGGCATGCGTGAGCGTGTTTGATAGGAGTGAATGGAGACAAATGGTTTTTAATACTTGACGTGCTGTTGGAGTTTGAGCAAAGTAACATTTATGAAGGATTCAGGAAACCTGGCAGGCCGGACTTGAGTCCTGGAGATGGGAAGTACAGTGCCTGCACTCTGGAAGGAGGGGTGTTAATGTTGCAGTTTAAAAACTGTAGTGTAAAGCACCCTTCTGGCAAGACAGTGATGGAGTGAATGATGGTGAAAGTTTTTCCTTTTCGTTACTGCCTTGGTAGGGAATCACCGGTGTGATAATAAATATATATATATATATATATATATATATATATATATATATATATATATATATATATATATATATATATATATATATATATATTTTTATTTTATTTTTTATTATCACACCGGCCGATTCCCACCAAGGCAGGGTGGCCAAATCCACTGACAAATCCATTTGTACATATGTACATATATGTACATATACTTGTGTGTGTGTGTGTGTTTGTGTGTGTGTGTTTGTGTGTGTGTGTACTCACCTATTTGTACTTACCTATTTGTTGTTGCAAGGGTCGAGTCCTAGCTCCTGGCCCCGCCTCTTCACCGGTTGCTACTAGGCCCTCTCTCTCCCCGCTCCATGAGCTTTATCAAACCTCGTCTTAAAACTGTGTATGGTTCCTTCCTCCACTACGTCATTTTCTAGGCTATTCCACTGCCTTACAACTCTATGACTGAAGAAATACTTCCTACTATCTCTCTGACTCATTTGTGTCTTCAACTTCCAACTGTGGCCTCTTGTTTCTGTGTCCCCTCCCTGGAACATCCTGTCTTTGTCCACCTTGTCTATTCCACGCAGATTTTATATGTCGTTATCATGTCTCCCTGACCCTCCTGTCCTCCAGTGAGGTCAGGCCGATTTCCTTTAATCTTTCCTCATAGGACATTCCCCTTAGCTCTGGAACTAACCTTGTCGCAAACCTTGTACTTTCTCTAGTTTCTTGACGTGCTTTATCAAGTGCGGTTCCAAACAGGTGCTGCATACTCCAGTATGGGCCTGACATACACGTGTACAGTGTCTTGAATGATTCCTTACTAAGGTATCGGAATGCTGTTCTCAGGTTTGCCAGGCGCCCATATGCTGCAGCAGTTATCTGATTGATGTGTGCTTCCGGAGACATGCTCGGTGTTATACTCACCCCAAGATCTTTCTCCTTGAGTGAGGTTTGCAGTCTTTGG
>NC_091354.1:7155672-7173172 GCF_038502225.1 Cherax quadricarinatus
ACTATATCCCCACCTGCTTTTAACATTTCTATCTTTATCCCATCAATCCCGGCTGCCTTGCCCCCTTTCATTTTACCTACTGCCTCACGAACTTCCCCCACACTCACAACTGGCTCTTCCTCACTCCTACAAGATGTTATTCCTCCTTGCCCTATACACGAAATCACAGCTTCCCTATCTTCATCAACATTTAACAATTCCTCAAAATATTCCCTCCATCTTCCCAATACCTCTAACTCTCCATTTAATAACTCTCCTCTCCTATTTTTAACTGACAAATCCATTTGTTCTCTAGGCTTTCTTAACTTGTTAATCTCACTCCAAAACTTTTTCTTATTTTCAACAAAATTTGTTGATAACATCTCACCCACTCTCTCATTTGCTCTCTTTTTACATTGCTTCACCACTCTCTTAACTTCTCTTTTTTTCTCCATATACTCTTCCCTCCTTGCATCACTTCTACTTTGTAAAAACTTCTCATATGCTAACTTTTTCTCCCTTACTACTCTCTTTACATCATCATTCCACCAATCGCTCCTCTTCCCTCCTGCACCCACTTTCCTGTAACCACAAACTTCTGCTGAACACTCTAACACTACATTTTTAAACCTACCCCATACCTCTTCGACCCCATTGCCTATGCTCTCATTAGCCCATCTATCCTCCAATAGCTGTTTATATCTTACCCTAACTGCCTCCTCTTTTAGTTTATAAACCTTCACCTCTCTCTTCCCTGATGCTTCTATTCTCCTTGTATCCCATCTACCTTTTACTCTCAGTGTAGCTACAACTAGAAAGTGATCTGATATATCTGTGGCCCCTCTATAAACATGTACATCCTGAAGTCTACTCAACAGTCTTTTATCTACCAATACATAATCCAACAAACTACTGTCATTTCGCCCTACATCATATCGTGTATACTTATTTTTCCTCTTTTTCTTAAAATATGTATTACCTATAACTAAACCCCTTTCTATACAAAGTTCAATCAAAGGGCTCCCATTATCATTTACACCTGGCACCCCAAACTTACCTACCACACCCTCTCTAAAAGTTTCTCCTACTTTAGCATTCAAGTCCCCTACCACAATTACTCTCTCACTTGGTTCAAAGGCTCCTATACATTCACTTAACATCTCCCAAAATCTCTCTCTCTCCTCTGCATTCCTCTCTTCTCCAGGTGCATACACGCTTATTATGACCCACTTCTCGCATCCAACCTTTACTTTAATCCACATAATTCTTGAATTTACACATTCATATTCTCTTTTCTCCTTCCATAACTGATCATTTAACATTACTGCTACCCCTTCCTTTGCTCTAACTCTCTCAGATACTCCAGATTTAATCCCATTTATTTCCCCCCACTGAAACTCTCCTACCCCCTTCAGCTTTGTTTCGCTTAGGGCCAGGACATCCAACTTCTTTTCATTCATAACATCAGCAATCATCTGTTTCTTGTCATCCGCACTACATCCACGCACATTTAAGCAACCCAGTTTTATAAAGTTTTTCTTCTTCTCTTTTTTAGTAATTGTATACAGGAGAAGGGGTTACTAGCCCATTGCTCCCGGCATTTTATATATATATATATATATATATATATGTGTGTGTGTGTGTGTGTGTGTGTGTGTGTGTGTGTGTGTGTCGTGCCGAATAGGTAAAATTGGCTTAAATACCAACGCTCTTCTTGCCGAATAGAGCAAGCGAAAATTTGTGTTCTCAATAATTTCGCAAAAAATCATTCTGAACCTAACAAAAAATATATATTTCATTGTGTTTGAGTATTATAAAATTATTGTAAACTTATATAAAACATATTTAGTTGCATTAGGCTAAATGAAATTGCGCTGCTTATAATAAGGTTAGGTAAGTTTTCTAGGGTTCTTTTGGTACAAAATCAATAATCCTTATATTAACATAAATTATAAATATATATCTTTAAATCTATTAGAGAAAATTTTAGAAGGTATTAGGTACAAGGCGGGAATAATTTGAGGAACTTTTAAATGTCGATAAAGAAAGGGAAGTGGTAATTTCATGCACTGGCCAGGGAGGTATACCATCTTTTAGGAGTGAAGAAGAGCAGAATGTAAGTGTGGTGGAGGTACGTGAGGCATTACGTAGAATGAAAGGGGGTAAAGCAGCTGTAACTGACTTGATCATGACAGAAATGTTAAAAGCCGGGGGGAGAAATAGTGTTGGAGTGGTTGGTATTTTTGTTTAATAAATGTATGTAAGAGGGAAGGTACCTAGGGATTGGCAGAGAACATGAATAGTTCCTTTATATAAAGGGAAGGGGGACAAAAGAGATTGTAAAACTTATAAGGGTAATAAGTTTACTGAGTATATCAGGTAAAGTGTATGGTAGGGCTATTATTGAAAGAATTAGAGGTAAGACAGAGAGTAGGATTGTAGATGAGCAAGGAGGCTTTACAATGAGCTGCGAATGAGTAGATTAGGTGTTTACATTGAAGCATATATGTAAACAGTATTTAGATAAAGGTAGGGAAGTTTTCATTGCATTTATGGATTTAGAAAAAGGCATATGATAGGGTGGATAGGTGAGCAATGTGGTAGATGTTGCAAGTGTATGGAATAGGTAGTAAGTTACTAAATGCTGTAAAGAGTTTTTATGAGGATAGTGAGGCTCAGGTTAGGGTGTGTAGAAGAGAGGGAGAATACTTCCCTGTAAAAGTAGGTCTTAGACAGGGATGTGTAATGTCACCATGGTTGTTTAATATATTTATAGATGGGGTTGTAAAAGAAGTAAATGCTAGGGTGTTCGGGAGAAGGGTGGGATTAAATTATGGGGAATCAAATACAAAATGGGAGTTGACACAGTTAATTTTTGCTGATTGTGGGAGATTTTAAAGAAAAGTTACGAGGGTTAGTGGACGAGTTTGTAAGGGTGTGTAAAGGCAGAGAGTTGAGAATGAACATAGATTAGAGTAAGGTGAAGAGAGTATCAAACGATTTACATAAAGAAAAACTGGATATCACTTTAGAGAGAGGGAGTATGGATGAAGTAAATGTTTTCAGATATTTGGGAGTTGATTTGTCAGTAGATGGGTTTATGAATGATGAGGTTAACCATAGAATTAATGAAGGAAAAACAGTCAAGTGGTGCGTTGAGGTATTTGTGGAGACAAAGAACATTATCCATGGATGCAAAGAATGGAATGTATGAGAGTATAGTGTTCCAACACTCTTTTATGTGCGTGAAGCTTGAGTTGTAAATGCAGCAGCGAGGAGGCGGTTGGAGGCAGTGGAGATGTCGTGTCTAAGGGCAATGTGTGGCGTAAATATTTTGCAGAGAATTTGTAGTGTGGAAATTAGGAAAAGGTGTGGAGTTACTAAAAGTATTAGAGGACTGAAGAGGGGCTGTTGAGATGGCTTGGTCATTTAGAGAGAATGGAACAAAGTAGAATGTTGGGGTAGGGGTCGTCGCCAAAAAGGATAGATGGAGGGGTTAAAGGAGGTTTTGTGAGGGAGGGGATTGGACTTCCAGCAAGCGTCCGTGAGCGTGTTAGATAGGATTAGTTGGAGACGAATGGTTTTTGGGACCTGATGAGCTGTTGGATTGTGAACAGGGCAATATTTTGCGAAGGGATTCAGGGAAACCGGATAGCCGGACTTGAGTCCTGGAAATAGGAAGTACAATGCCTGCACTTAAAGGAGGGGTTTAGGATATTGGCAATTTGGAGGGACGTTGAAACTGTCGTATCTGAGCGTCTCTACAAAGACAATGATTATGTATGAGTGATGGTGAAAGTGATGAATGATGATAGAAGTTTTTTCTTTCTTTTTGGGACACCCTGCCTCGGTGGGAAACGGCTGACGTGTTATAATATATATATATATATATATATATATATATATATATATATATATATATATATATATATATATATATATATATATATATATATATATATATATATATATATATATATATATATATATATATATATATATATATATATTATTGTGACCACGAACGAGTGGTATTGAATCAATAACAACACTGCGACTAGGCAACGATTCGAACCTATGTCGTTTTAGGCCTGCCTTGTGGTGAGCGAAAATCACATAACGCTCTAACCCACTGGACCACACAATCCTACAAGAATCAAGCACCCAGCAGAGCTAGGTGTTTTATCTTGATCCGAGAACATACGGTGGTGTAGGTGCTTCTGAACTAATTTCACTCTAATCCCCACACCACCGTATGTCCTCGGATCAAGGTAACACACCTAGCTCTGCTCAGTGCTTGATTCTTGTAGGATTGTGTGGTCCAGTGATTTTTCGCTCACCACGAGGCAAGGCCAAAACGACATGGGTTCGAATCCTCGGCTAGTCGCAATGTATATATATATATATATATATATATATATATATATATATATATATATATATATATATATATATATATATATATATATATATATATATATATATATATATATGCTGATGCTTACTTATAAAAAATACGTATGTAAATACACAAATATATATATGCATACATACATACATACACATACGTACTGTATACATATAAGTGCAGCTACATCCAGAAATTCATACATACACAAATACATATTTTTATATTTGTCATTTCATTACCACTCTCCTCCATATGTATAACATGACTGATGTAGAGGAGGCTGAGCTTGTGGAGAGCAGGGATAACTTTCTTGGATCGCACAGCGACCGTCTTATATTTTTTTTTATAATTTCTCACACAGACCAGATTCAAGCCCGGATCAGTGTTGTCATCTATTTGTCGCTGCAAGAGTTGAATCTCATCTCCTGGCCCCTCCTCTCCGTTGGATGAAACTGAGTTTCTTCCTATTCATATCAGCCTCGTCATAACTTTTCTTAAAACTACAGATGAAATACAGCATCCCTGTGACTCATCTGTTTTTTAACTGTAAGCTGTGCCCAGGTGTATAAGGGTCTGAATCCAGATCTATGGGGTTATAAACCCGGGTTTGTGTAGGTCCGAACCCGGGTTTGTGTAGGTCCGAACCAGGGTTTGTGTGGGTCCAAAATGGCTTTATGCGAATCTTAATCAGGATTTGTAAGCTTAGAGGGATCATCTCCGTATATTACCAGACATCAGCAGGTAACGTGAAAATTACCGACATATCTCTAGCTCTCTTTAAGAGGAAGAATAATAAATTCTTCCAGTCACTTCCAGATAAATTAGCCAGTGGTGTATACACTGAACTACGTGCTGCTAGCACAAGCAGCCTGACTGATCAAACTATCACGCAGGACCCGAAAGGACCACAATAGCTTAGAATCAACCAAAAGGTTTACGAGATACACATATGGAAACGCTGAAATAATTGACAAAACAAAATAAAGCATAAAAAGGGAAGGCATAGAGGGATGCCAACAGCTACTGATCAACATTTTTAGACGAAAAGGGCAAGAAAATGCAAGGAATCTCCCAGCAGTATGCAGCAAGATGACTTGAAGGAGATGGTCGTCTCTAGAGTCGTGAGGGAATGATTAATTCATGACTTGGAGAGAGGGATGGAGGGACTGACACACACACACACACACACACACACACACACACACACACACACACACACACACACACGCGCGCGCGGGCGAGTAGCTATGACTCGACCCCTACAACCATAACTAGGTGAGTACACACACACACACACACACACACACACACACAGTTCCTCACAAGAGGTTACTGCAAAAGCTAAAGGATCAGGCACACATAACAGGAAAGGCACTGCAATGGATCAGAGAATACCTGACAGGAAGGCAACAACGAGTCATGGTACGTGACGAGGTGTCAGAGTGGGCGCCTCTGAGAACCCGGGTTCCACAGGGGTCAGCCCTAAGACCTGTGCTGTTTTTGGTATATGTGAATGACATAACGGAAGGGATAGACTCAGAAGTGTCCTTGTTTGCAGATGACGTGAAGTTAATGAGGAGAATCAAATCGGTCGAGGATCAGGCAGGACTACAAAGAGACCTGGACAGGCTACAAGCCTGGTCCAGCAACTGGCTACTCGAATTTAACCCTGCTAAATACAAAGTCATAAAGATCGGGGAAGGACAGAGAAGACCGCAAACACAGTAGAGTCTAAGTGGCCAAAGACTTCAGACCTCACTCAAGGAAAAAGATCTTGGGGTGAGTATAATACCGAGCACATCTCCTGAGGCTCACATCAATCAGATAACTGCTGCATCGTACGGGCGTTTGGCAAACCTAAGAATAGCGTTCCGATACCTCAGTAAGGAATCGTTCAAGACTTTCTACACCATTTACGTCAGGCCCATACTGGAGTATGCAGCACCAGTTTGGAATCCACACCTGGTCAACCACATCAAGAAATTAAAGAAAGAGCAAAGGTTTTCAACAAGACTAGTCTCAGAGCTAAGGGGATTGTCCTACGAAGAAAGGTTAAGGGAAACTGGCCTGACGACACTGGAGGACAGGAGGGTCAGGGGAGACATGATAACGACATATAAAATACTGCGCGGAATAGACAAGGTGAACAAAGACAGGATGTTCCAGAGATGGGACACAGACACAAGAGGTCACAATTGGAAGTTGAAGACTCAGATGAATCAAAGGGATGTTAGGAAGTATTTCTTCAGTCATAGAGTTGTTAGGCAGTGGAACAGCCTAGAAAGTGACGTAGTGGAGGCAGTTTTAAGACGATGTTTGATAAAGCTCATGGAGCAGGGAGAGAGAGGACCCAGTAGCAATCAGTGAAGAGGCGGGGCCAGAAGCTGTGTCTCGACCACTGCAACCACATATAAGTGAGTACACGCTCTCTCTCTCTCTCTCTCTCTCTCTCTCTCTCTCTCTCTCTCTCTCTCTCTCTCTCTCATTCACACTTAGAGTGATAACAAAATACTGTAGAAATGACAGGCAGGATAACGAAAAAAAACAGGTAGGATAACCATAAAAAGACGGGAAGATAATCACAAGGCAAATAAGATTACCACGAGAAAACAGACAAGATAATTACGAGAAGACAGGAAAGATAATTACAAAAAGATAGGCCGGAATGATAAGGCTGTTAAGAACGTCAAGAAGAACCATAGTAATTCAGGGAGAATGTAAGAGAAGGAAAAAAAAGTAATCGAGAGATGTAAAAATAGGAGACAGAGTGAGAGGGGAGGGGGAGGAGGAGGTAGGAAGAAGTGGAGAGAGATGGAACAGTAGCGGAATGAAGGGAGAAATGAGGAAAGAAGGGAGGGGAGCGAATAGAGATGGGAAGGAGGAGGGAGGGAATCTCTGATGAAAGGTTTGTCTGGAAACAGGACAAATGTTTCCTGATGCGGGTCTTAGGCATATGATGACCCGCCGCTGGAGCTTTTGGTCATCTGATCGAGACCTTCTACTGGCTTATCGGTCCATCTCTTTAAAAATTAGGGTTATAATTCTGATGGAAGGGGATGGAGATAGGGAAGGAAGGTTGATGACGATAGTGTGAGACACAGAACGAGAATGGGAAGGTAAATGAAGAAGAGGAACAACAATAACAACAACATCAAGAACAACAATAACAACAGCATCAAGAACAACAACAGCAACAACGGCATCAGTAACAACATTATCAGCAGCAATAGCAAGAACATCAGCAACAATAACAACAACAGAAATCAGCAGCAACAATAAACATATGTCAGCAGCAGCAGCAGCAATAACAGTAACAACAACAGACATCAGAGGCAACAACAGCTACAGCACCAAGAACAGCAGCAACAACTACAGTATCAGGAACAGCAGCAACAACTACAGTATCAAGAACAGCAGCAACAACTACAGTATCAAGAACAGCAGCAACAACTACAGTATCAAGAACAGCAGCAACAATTACACTATCAAGAACAGCAGCAACAACTACAGTATCAAGAACAGCAGCAACAACTACAGTATCAAGAACAGCAACAACAACTACAGTATCAAGAACAGCAGCAACAACTACAGTATCAAGAACAGCAGCAACAATTACACTATCAAGAACAGCAGCAACAACTACAGTATCAAGAACAGCAGCAACAACTACAGTATCAAGAACAGCAACAACAACTACAGTATCAAGAACAGCAGCAAAAACTACAATATCAAGAACAGCAACAATAACATCAGCAGCAGCAGCAACAACAACAACAATAACAACAACAACAACATCAGCAGCAGCAGCAGCAGCAACAACAACAATAACAACAATAATAACAACAACAACATCAGCAGCAGCAGCAACAACAACAACAATAATAACAACAACAACATCAGCAGCAGCAGCAGCAACAACAACAACAACAACAACAATAACAACAACAACAACAACAACAACAACAACAACAATAACAACAACAACAACAACAACAACATCAGTAGCAGCAGCAGCAGCAGCAGCAGCATCAACAACACCACCACCACCAACAACAACAACAACAACAACAACAACAACAATAACAACAACAACAACAACAACAACAACAACAACAACAACAACAACAACAACAACATCAGTAGCAGCAGCAGCAGCAGCAGCATCAACAACACCACCACCACCAACAACAACAGCAACAACAACAACAACAACAATAACAACAACAACAACAACAACAACAACAACAACAACAACAACAACAACAACATCAGTAGCAGCAGCAGCAGCAGCAGCAGCATCAACAACACCACCACCACCAACAACAACAACAACAACAACAACAACAACAACAACAACAACAACAACAACAACAACAACAACAACAACAACAACAACAACAACAACATCAGTAGCAGCAGCAGCAGCAGCAGCAGCATCAACAACACCACCACCACCACCACCAACAACAACAACAACAACAACAACAACAACAACAACAACAACAACAACAACAACAACAACAACAACAACATCAGTAGCAGCAGCAGCAGCAGCATCAACAACACCACCACCACCACCACCAACAACAACAACAACAACAACAACAACAACAACAACAACAACAACAACAACAACAACAACAACAACAACAACAGCAGTAACAACAACATCCGCAACAATAACATCCGCAACAAAACAACAGCATCAACAACAACAACAACAACAACAACAACAAGTACGAAAACAAAAAAAAGAAAACTATGAAGATGAAGAATTTTAATTAATTTTTTGCAGTTGTAAAATATATTTGTTGCTTTTTAATTGCAAATTCATCTTGCATTTTCATGTATATCTTCCCATCTTTATCATGATTACCATGCCATCTTTATCACAATTATCCTGACATCACCATAATTTTCCCCGACATCTTTATCATAATTATCCATCTATCTTTACATGATTATCTTCCCATCTATCTTTATATGATTATCTTCCTAGCTATCTTTACATGATTATCTTCCCATCTATCTTTACATGATTATCTTCCTAGCTATCTTTACATGATTATCTTCCCATCTATATTTACATGATTATCTTCCTAGCTATCTTTACATGATTATCTTCCTAGCTATCTTTACATGATTATCTTCCCATCTATATTTACATGATTATCTTCCTAGCTATCTTTACATGATTATCTTCCTAGCTATCTTTACATGATTATCTTCCCATCTATCTTTACATGATTATCTTCCCATCTATCTTTACATGATTATCTTCCTAGCTATCTTTACATGATTATCTTCCCATCTATCTTTACATGATTATCTTCCCATCTATCTTTACATTATTATCTTCCTAGCTATCTTTACATGATTATCTTCCCATCTATCTTTACATGATTATCTTCCTAGCTATCTTTACATGATTATCTTCCCATCTATCTTTACATGATTATCTTCCCATCTATCTTTACATGATTATCTTCCTAGCTATCTTTACATGATTATCTTCCCATCTATCTTTACATGATTATCTTCCCATCTATCTTTACATGATTATCTTCCCATCTATCTTTAAATGATTATCTTCCCATCTATCTTTACATGATTATCTTCCCATCTATCTTTACATGATTATCTTCCCATCTATCTTTACATGATTATCTTCCCATCTATCTTTACATGATTATCTTCCCATCTATCTTTACATGATTATCTTCCTAGCTATCTTTACATGATTATCTTCCCATCTATCTTTACATGATTATCTTCCCATCTATCTTTACATGATTATCTTCCTAGCTATCTTTACATGATTATCTTCCCAGCTATCTTTACATGATTATCTTCCCATCTATCTTTACATGATTATCTTCCCATCTATCTTTACATGATTATCTTCCAATCTATCTTTACATGATTATCTTCCTAGCTATCTTTACATGATTATCTTCCCATCTATCTTTACATGATTATCTTCCTAGCTATCTTTACATGATTATCTTCCCAGCTATCTTTACATGATTATCTTCCCATCTATCTTTACATGATTATCTTCCTAGCTATCTTTACATGATTATCTTCCCATCTATCTTTACATGATTATCTTCCTAGCTATCTTTACATGATTATCTTCCCAGCTATCTTTACATGATTATCTTCCCATCTATCTTTACATGATTATCTTCCCATCTATCTTTACATGATTATCTTCCCATCTATCTTTACATGATTATCTTCCTAGCTATCTTTTCATGATTATGTTGCAATCTTTATCAAGATTATTCTGCTATATTTCATTGATTATATTGATTTCTTATGATTATCATGAAATCGTTTTCATAATTTTATTGCCTTTTTTCTATGAATTTCATACAGTTTTTATCCTCATTTAGCTGCCTCCTTTATAATTGTTTTTATTTTATCCTACCTACTTTATTATAATTATCTTGTTTCATTTTTGTAATTGAGAATAAATCATGCATATTGCTTGGGAAGCATAAAAATGGGTTGGGCAAATATACTTGTAAACAAACCATACCACGGGAGGGATTAGAACCCGCGGTCAGAGAGTCTCAAAACTCCAGACCGTCGCGTTAGCCACTGGGCCAGCTAGCCACAATAAGATTCATCTAACTAAGTATATTTCTACACCACAGGAAAGTTAGCATACTTGTTAGTGGGTTGTATTTGAGAAAGACCTGCCAAGTATGGGCTAGTAGGCCTGTTGCAGTGTTCTGTTCTTATTTTCTTATGAGTGTAATTCGTTTCAGAGTGTAATTAGGTGGTCTTTGATTGCCCTCCCACCGTCCACATGAATGTTAGTCTGGTCATCTGCCTCTGGTAATATATATCTAGCTATTAAGTTTAGATTTAGAAATGGTATAGGTTTGGAAATAGAGTAATGGTGATAATTAGACACATGTACAACATCTGGGTATCTTTATTGTAGACATTTCACCATCCAGTGGCTTTATCAACACAAATTCAAGGACATACTTAGAAGACTGCGGAACTATATACAGAAGATGAGGTAATCAGTCCCTCAGTCTTGGAGTTGAAGAGCACCGTAGTCGTGAAGAATCTGAAGCACAGGCAAGAAAGCTGGCGTTTATATACTGGCGTCAGGTGATGAGGGACGTGTAGTAGACGAAGACATTGTCACTTGTAAGCGAGATTCCGCAGTGGAAGTAGGTCATACCCGAGGGACAGGTCAGTGGAAGTTAAGTAGGTTTATATTTAGAAAGGGTATAGGATAGTATTGGTTTGGAAATAGAGTAGTAGATGAGTGGAACAGTCTGCTTAGAAATGTTATTGAAGTTAAAACCTTAAGTAACTTTAGATTTAGGTTGGATAAATACATGAGCGAGAAGAGTTCGATCTGTGTGGTACTTGCACATGACTTAATAGGGTTATCAAAACGTATTCCTAAGTAGCATTAAAAATGGGTCTGCAAATATTTTTGTTAGTGGGTTTAAGTTTGAGAAAGACTTGCCCAAAATGGGCAAATAGGTCTGCTGCAGTGTTCCTCCTTTCTTATGTTCAGAGTAAAAGAGGTAGCTTTAAAAAGAGATTGTACAAATATTTAAGTGAGACGGCCGGGGATTGATTAGACCCTGAGATATTGAACCTAATTCTTGAGAAGGTTTGGGAAAAGGATGGACATTTGGGTGGACGGGAATGATTGGTTCAGAGAAGGACTTGCCTAGTTTGGCCCAGTAGGACTACTGCAGTGCTCCTCCATTCTTATGTTCCTAAGGCCTGTAGGTCAAGGCTTACTTGTAGGTGAGAACCTCGCTTCTGTCTGCAATTGCGTCACTACGATTTTGCGAGTCAGTTATGACTTAGCAAGTGGAGGCAAGTGGCGTGTTGCCAACCACATTGAAGACAAGAACACACGTTGCAGAATTAGGTTTCAGGCAACGTTTCTCTGTTATCTGGCGAAAGTTGTGCGCAGTGCAGTTCGAAACGTTGTCGAAACTTCTGTAATGTGAAAATTAGACACATGTGCAAGATCTGGATGTCTTTATTAAAGACGTTTTATCTTACAGTGGTTTTATCAATTTGTATTGATAAAACCACTGGATGGCGAAACGTCTACAATAAAGATACCCAGATGTTGCACATGTGTCTAATTTTCATCTTGTCGGTATTGCATACTATTCATGTTCTTCCGTAATGTGTATCTATTTTTTTCCACTAGCTTTTGTGTCTGGGAATTCCAGGGAGCCAATTTCGACCATAAGAAAACTAGAAAATAAAACTTAATCTTAAAATTATTGAGAAGTTTAATAACACGCAAACGACCTATTATATAGGGTAAGGAGAGAGAGTAAATTCTCTCTCTCTCTCTCTCTCTCTCTCTCACACACACACACACACACACAGAGTAATACAGGTAAGACAAGAAGGGTAATGAGTCTTCACATAATCTGGTAAATTTACAAAGAGCAACACAGCTCCGTCGTTTCACAAAGCCTGGCTATAATGTGACTTTAAAACGGCTGTCATTTTCCCTTCTTAAAGTCTCAAGCACGAAAACTTCCACATTATTTCCTCGTCAATTGCACGAGATGGGGAAGAGAGACAGGGGAGGAGGATGCATGAGATGGGGGAAGAGGAAGAAACGGGAGGAAGAGACAGAAACAGGGAGAAGCGGCAGGACTTGCTTAAAAGATAACGAAAGGCAAAAAGAAAAAGATAAAAAATGGAAACGCGAAGTGGAAAGAGAAAATGCAAGAATACAAATGATGGGATTAGGGAACCTCTGAAAGATGCAAAGTAGGTCAGAGCAGCCCAGGAGGAAGAGTCTGCGGCCCAGTGAGGCAGTAGGAGACTTCCTCTCCAAGCTTGGCTGCCGTCTTCAATTTGGCCGCCTTGGGTGGAATGTGTCAGTCAAATGTACCATTGGCTCCCAGTGGTGCACAGTCTTCACTAGCTGGTCTCACCGGTAGGAAACAAATACCTTCATGTACGTGGAAGAAAATGCTTTTATTGGGTCAACGTTAAGGCGTGTACTCCAGATTCTATAGAAAAAAACTCTTCTCCAGACTGAGGGACTGACCACCTCAAAACTACGTCTTTAAGGGTGGTGGACTGATTATATCGTCTCTTCATCTCTACTGCTTCTGTTACCTCCTCTGTACTCGACTGAAGAAGCCTACAGTGTAGGTAAAATACTTCGGAATAAAGATATCTGACTGTTGCACATGTGCGTCTAACTTATGATCATGTCGGTATTATAACCCATTATCATATTCACTCTAAGTCATGATTTGGTGAAGCTTTATCCAGTCACGTTGACTCAGTCAAAAGTTTGTGCTGCAGAGCTTCAAGTCAAGATTTAGTGAAGGTTCATCTAGTAACGTTGACCCAATAAAAGCTTGTGCTGCAACGTGTGTCTTTTTATAACTATTGTCAAGAGACCGTCATTTTCATCCAGAGGCCCATGGTAAGAGGAGCGTCGCCCCATATTCTTTACATTTTGCCCGGAGAACCTTCCCAGACAGAATGAATAGAAAAACAGTATAAGAATAAACAAAATGAAGGTAGTGGGTTATTCATCACAAGCAGTAATGGCAGCTCGATCCTCCGTGCACTTAGTGCGAGACTGACACGCTACCTCGTTCTCAAAGACCTGCCGTGATAAACTAATGAATTTATGAGACACTATGCTCTTTCCCGGAGAATAATCCTTCACCTGTAACACAATCATCATTATTTATAATGAATTCTCAGATGATTTCCAAGTGCATAACTGGACAAAAATAATTTAAAAATAGTATATGTTTCTGACCTGCCAACAGTATAGGAGATATATGTCAAAACGAAACAATATAAATTTGTTTGGTTTGATGGAAACTGTGATACATCTGTTTCCTTTATAAGGGATAAAAATAAGGCGGTTTTCGGATGATAATTGCTCTGAAAAGTTGTATACTCAGAAGTCTCCTCATCAACCTTTTATCTACTAAATTTATACACACAAGGAGCCAGTTGCTGGACCAGGCTTGTAGCCTGTCCAGGTCTCTTTGTAGTCCTGCCTGATCCTCGACCGTTTTAATTCTCCTCATTAACTTCACATCATCTGCAAACAGGGACACTTCTGAGTCTATCCCTTCCGTTATGTCTTTCACATATATCAAAAACAGCACAGGTCCTAGGACTGACCCTTGTGGAACCCCGCTCGTCACAGGCGCCCACTCTGACACCTCGTCAAGTACCATGACTCGTTGTTGCCTCCCTGTCAGGTATTCTCTGATCCATTGCCTGATCCTCTAGCTTTTGCATTAATCTCTTGCGAGGAACTGTGTCGAAGGCCTTCTTGCAGTCCAAGAAAATGCAGTCTATCCACCCCTTTCTCTCTTGTCTTAGTTCTGTCACCTTGTCATAAAACTCCAGTAGGTTTGTGGATCAGGATTTTCCTTCCCTGAAACCGTGCTGGTTGTCGATTATACGCTTGTTTCTTTCCAGGTGCTCCACCACTCTCCTCCTGATGATCTTCTTCACGACTTTGCATACTATACACGTTAGTGACACAGGTCTGTAGTTTAATGCTTCGTGCCTGTCTCCTTTTTTAAAAACTGGGACTACATTTGCCATCTTCCGTACTTCAGGTAGTTGCCTAGTTTCAATGGATGTGTTGATCTTTGTTAGTAGCACACACAGCATCTCTGCTCCCTCTCTAATGACCCACGGAGAGATGTCTGGTCGCACTGCCTTTGGGGTATCAAGTTCACATAGCAGCTTCTTCACCTCCTCCTCGGTTATGTGTACCTCATCCAGCACTTGTTGGTGCACCTCCCTGTTCTGATTTCCTGGAGTCCTACCTGTTTCCACTGTAAATACTTCTTTAAATCTCATGTTGAGCTCCTCACATACCTCTTGGTCGTTTCTTGTGAACTCTCCACCATCCTTCCTCAGCCTGATTACCTTGTCCGTGACTGTTGTTTTCCTCCTGATGTGGCTATACAACAGCTTCGGGTCAGATTTGACTTCACTATCGATGCTATGTCATTCTCGCATTGTCGCTGAGCCTCCCTTCTTATCTGCGCATATTTACTTCTGGCTCTTCGGCTGATCTCTTTGTTTTCCTGGGTCCTTTGTTTTCTCTACCTTTTCCATTCTCTAGTGCACTTAGTTTTTTCCTCCCTACACCTCTGGGTGAACCAAGGACTCATCCTGGTCATCTCATTATTTCTGTTTCCCTTGGTAACAAACCTCTCACCTGCCTCCTCGCATTTTGTTGTCATATAGTCCATCATTTCTTTTACTGGTTTTCATGCCAGTTCTCTCTCCCACTGAATGTCTTGCAGGAAGTTCCTCATGCCTGTGTAGTCCCCCCTTTTGTAATTTGTTTTTTCCCGTCCTGTTCCTGCTACTCTCTCCACTTGTAGCTCAACTATGTAATCAAAGCACAGATCCACATAATCACTAGCTCCAAGGGGCCTTTCGTACGTGATATCCTCGATGTCTGAACTACTCAAGGTGAATACAGATTCCAGTCTTGCTGGATCATCCTCATCTCTCTCTGGTAGTGTCTAACATGTTGATACAAGAGGTTTTCCAGTACCACATCCATCATCTTGGCTCTCCATGTTTCGGGACCCCCATGGGGCTCCAGGTTTTCCCAGTTAATCTCCTAGTGATTGAAATCACCCATAACTAGTAACTTTACTCCCCCCATGTGAGCTCTTCTGGCCACCTCTGCTAGTGTGTCGACCATTGCTCTGTTGCTCTCGTCGTATTCTTCTCTTGGCCTCCTGCAGTTCCGTGGCGGGTTGCACATTACTGCAATTACCACCTTATGGCCCTCAGACTGGATTGTTCCGACTAAGTAGTCCCTTTCGCCCATACCATCCATTCCTTCCATTTCCTCAAATCCCCACCGGTTTTTAATGAGCAGTGCAACATCTCCCCCCCCTCTCCTCCCTCTATCTTTCCTGAGGATTTGATATCCGTGTGTGTGTGTGTGTGTGTGTGTGTGTGTGTGTGTGTGTGTGTGTGTGTGTGTGTGTGTGTGTGTGTGTGTGTGTGTGTGTGTGTGTGTACTCACCTATTTGTACTCACCTATTTGTGGTTGCAGGGGTCGATTCACAGCTCCTGGCCCCGCCTCTTCGCTGATTGCTACTAGGTCCTCTCTCTCCCTGCCCCATGAGCTCTATCATACCTCGCCTTAAAACTATGTATGGTTCCCGCCTCCACTACGTCACTTTCTAGGCTATTCCACGGCCTGACTACTCTATGACTGAAGAAATACTTCCTAACATCCCTTTGATTCATCTGAGTCTTCAACTTCCAATTGTGACCTCTTGTGTCTGTGACCCTTCTATGGAACATCCCGTCTTTGTCCACCTTGTCTATTCCGCGCAGTATTTTATATGTCGTTATCATGTCTCCCCTGACCCTCCTGTCCTCCAGTGTCGTCAGGCCGATTTCCCTCAACCTTTCTTCGTAGGACAATCCCCGTAGCTCTGGGACTAGTCTTGTTGCAAACCTTTGCACTTTCTCTAATTTCTTGACGTGCTTGACTAGGTGTGGATTCCAAACTGGATGCTGCATACTCCAGTATGGGCCGGACGTAAATGGTATACAGAGTCTTAAACGAATCCTTACTGAGGTATCGGAACGCTATCCGTAGGTTTGCCAGGCGCCTATATGCTGCAGCAGTTATCTGAATGATGTGCGCCTCAGGAGATATGCTCGGTGTTATACTCACCCCCAGATCTTTTTCCTTGAGTGAGGTTTGCAGTCTTTGGCCATCTAAACTATATTGTGTCTGCGGTCTTCTTTGCCCTTCCCCAAGCTTCATGACTATGCATTTGGCAGGGTTAAATTCAAGGAGCCAGTTGCTGGATCAGGCTTGTAGCCTGTCCAGGTCTCTTTGTAGTCCTGCCAGATCCTCATCCGATTTGATTCTTCTCATTAAATCATCTGCAAACAAGGAAACTTCTGAGTCTATCCCTTCCGTTATGTCGTTCACATATACCAAGAACAGCACAGGTCCTAGGACTGACCCCTGTGGAACCCCGCTTGTTACAGGCGCCCACTCTGACACCTCGTCGCGTACCATGACTCGTTGTTGCCTCCCTGTCAGGTATTCTCTGA
>NC_091354.1:7178172-7214347 GCF_038502225.1 Cherax quadricarinatus
ATCAATATTTAAACGTTGAGAGGTGTGTATCTCTCAGTTTATATACGCTAAGAATGTTGTATCTCTTGGTGTATATACATTTAGAAGGATATATCTATCAATGCATATACATAGTGAGAGGGGTGCATTTCATGGTGTATATAAACTGATTGGTCTATATCTCTCCGCACTGAATCACACATATCGACTATTAAGTGCGGTTTCAATAATTTTCTGACAAACCCAATTTTTAGGTAATATATGCATATATGCTACTTGAAAAACTACTTGTTGTGTACAGGTAATATACAGCCCCAGTGAAGCTCGTGCAGTCGATAAATTTTAACCCCCGTGAAGACACCAACCACCACTAACCGTGGTGTTCTCAACCAGCTCAGACTGTCAACAGTGTAATCAGCGCCATCACTGTTTACACTGTGCCTACTTTATGAGCCGCGGTGACTTGCTCCAAGAAAACTACGGTCTTATTTAAAAAAAAAAAAAACACCGGTAAAGCTTTTCGCCTGAGTAGTGTATCTTGCTCTACCTTTAAACACCCAAGAAAATCACACACATAAGACATACCCGTCACCAGTTTCCGTTTTTTTTCTATTCTCGGGGTTAGTCCTGAGGCCAGGCTTCCCTGTTGATTATCTGATCAACCAGGATGTTGCTGTTGGCGGTCAGCTGGTTCCCACAACCTCCACAGCCAGGTTATCTAATTTCTTCTTGAATGTTTTTAGCATCATTCTAACGAAATGTAAGGCTCACTATATGTGTGATGTCACCGTGGTTGTTCAATATATTTATAGATGGAGTTGTAAGAGAAGTGAATGCTTGGGTGTTGGCAAGAGGTGTGGGGTTAAAATATAAAGAATCTAACATAAAGTGGGAGTTGTCACAGTTGCTCTTTGCTGATGACACTGTGCTTTTGGGAGATTCCGAAGATAAGTTGCAGAGGTGGGTTAATGAGTTTCGTAGGGTATGTAAAAGAAGGAAATTAAAAGTGAATATAGGAAAGAGTAAGGTGATGAGGATAAAAAAAATTAGGTAACGGAAGATTGGATATCATATTGGAGGGAGAAAGTATGAAGGAGGTGAATGTGTTCAGATATTTAGAAGTGGACGTGTCACCAGATGGGTCTATGAAGGATGAGGTGAATGATAGAACTGACGAGGGAAAAAGGTGAGTGGTGCACTGAGGAAGCTGTGAAGACAAAGAACTTTATCGTTGAAAGCAAAGAAGGGAATATATGAGAGTATAGTTATACCAACGCTCGTGTATGGGTGTGAAGCATGGGTTATGAATCTTGCAACAAGGAGAAGGCTGGAGGCAGTGGAGATGTCATGTCTGAGGGCAATGTGTGGTGTGAATATAATGCAGAGAATCCGTAGTTTGGAGATTAGGAGGAGGTGTAGGATTACCAAAAGTATTATCCAGAGGGATGAGGAGGGGTTATTGAGATGGTTTGGACATGTAGAGAGAATGGAACAAAATAGAATGACTTCGAGAGTGTATAAATCTCTAGTAGAGGGAAGGCGGGGAGGGGTCGGCCCAAGAAGGGTTGGAGGGAGGGAGTAAAGGAGGTTTTGTGTGCGAGTGGCTTGGACTTCCAGCAAACTTGCGTGAGCGTGTTAGATAGGAGCGAATGGAGACAAATGGTTTTTAGGACTTGACGTGCTGTTGGAGTGTAAGCAAGGTAACATTTATGAAGGGATTCAGGGAAACCGGCAGGCCAGACTTGATTCAAGGTAATGGGAAGTGGGGTGTTATTGTTGCAGTTTTATTGCTGTAGTGTAGGCACCCCTCTGGCAAGACAGTGATGGAGTGAATGATGATGAAAATTTTTCTTTTTTCGGGCCACCCTGCCTTGGTGGGAAACGGCCGATGTGTTAATAAATAATAATACATAACTATTAATTTCACTTTTAATGGGAAGCGCTAAATCTGTAGGAGTCATACAGCGCACTGGAAATGGGAGGTAATCATTTTTGTCCTAGAAAATTAAGATTATATTCAGTTCCTTGAATCAAGATTTCTTTAACATCATCAAGGTCTTACTGACGGGACCTTTTTCTTGCAAAAAAATACGTGAGTGTGTTATGGTAAGTGTTCGTAATTACCTATGCTAGTAGGAACACTTTTAGTAAGTACACAAATAGCCCGCACAAAGGAGAGAGGAGCTTACGACGACGTTTCGGTCCGACTTGGACCTAAACGTTATGTATTCCTCCAGTCACGGTATTGTGCCTTTTTTTGTTGCGTACTTTTGGTAAATCTTTGATTTCCACGACGTTTCACTCACAGATAAGCGACTTCAAGTCATGAACATGACTTACCAGTGAGCGAAACATTGCCAAGATGGAGTCTTACAGGTTTTTAGTACTACTACACCTCTTTAAGGTGTATCAGTATTAACTCCTTCACACTCTGCAACTCTCAATATCTCTCTCTCTCCTCTCTAACTCTACTTTATATTTACTGTTTATCTAATTCTGTCCTCTTCATGGCCTATCCTTTAAATTATTTTATCCTTCAATACATATGGAAATTTTTTCTTCTCCCTACACCATTCTCCTCCCTACACCATTACCCTCCCTTCACCATTCTCCTCCTTACACCATTCTCCTCCCTACACCATTACCCTCCCTTCACCATTCTCCTCCTTACACCATTCTCCTCCCTACACCATTACCCTCCCTTCACCATTCTCCTCCTTACACCATTCTCCTCCCTACACCATTACCCTCCCTTCACCATTCTCCTCCTTACACCATTCTCCTCCCTACACCATTACCCTCCCTTCACCATTCTCCTCCTTACACCATTCTCCTCCCTACACCATTACTCAACACGCCACACAGTTTACCCAGAGGAATAATTACGTCAAAACACCGGGTCTTTAGCTCAATCAAAATAAAATTATCTTTTGCAATTTGAACATGCATACGTCTGCAACAATGTATATATATATATCTATATATATATATATATATATATATATATATATATATATATATATATATACACATATATATATATATATATATATATATATATATATATATATATATATATATATATATATATATATATATATATATGTGTGTGTGTGTGTGTGTGTGTGTGTGTGTGTGTGTGTGTGTGTGTAAAACACATGTGTAAAGGTTAGGTATCTTTATTCCGAAACGTTTAGTCTACACAGCAGCCTTCATCAGTCTAGTACACAAGTATTTCAAACATGGAGACAACAGCAGTGGAGAGGTAAAGATGATGTGATCAGTTGATCAACCTCGAAGGAGTAGTTTGAGGTGGTCAGTCCCTCAGCCTGGAGATGTCTTCAGCTTCATAGTCTGAAACTAAGTGAAACTGAAGCATGAAAATGGAGCCTTTTATAAAATGCTCCTGCACTGTAAAAGGCTCCTTTGCATGTTTCAGCTTCACAAGGTCCCAAACTATGAAGCTGAAGACATCACCATGCTGAGGAACTGTCCACTTCAAAACTACTGTTTCAACGCTGATGGAATGATCACAAAATACTTACCTCTCCACTTTCCTGCTGTTTCCATGTTGGAAACCTCTGTATTCGATTGAGAGAGGGGGGCTGTGTAGGCGAAACGTCTCAGAATAAAGATATCTAGCTACTGCACGTGCGTCTCAACCACCCATCAAAACGGTAGAATTTTCGCTTCCGAAAATTGCCTATCTTAACACGATGAGTTAGAGAGATGGAGCTGCCTGCCACGCCCCTCCTTCCTTTCTACATTATTAAGAGCTTGAAAACCTGTGAAGGTGCGTCAGGGGTCGATGAGGAACAGAGACCTTACACCCTTTTCATGTTCTTTCTTTCTTTCTCTTTTCCCTCACTTTTATTTTCTTTCTCATGGCTTCTCCCCTTTCTCTGTATGAAGGTCATGTATGAATGAAGACATATGAGAGACTTTTACTAGTGTAGATGATCAGAGGAGGTGAATATCTCATCGTATATACTGACTTAAACTCCTCCGTACAGAACACCAGTACAGAAGAACATAGCAAGTGGCGTGACACAAAGGTCTTCAAATGCAGTAAGTGGCGTTCCTCAAAGGTCTTCAGATGCAGTAAGCGGCGGTCCTCAAAGGTCTTCAAATGCAGTAAGTGGCGTTCCTCAAAGGTCTTCAAATGCAGTAAGCGGCGGTCCTCAAAGGTCTTCAAATGCAGTAAGCGGCGTTCCTCAAAGGTCTTCAAATGCAGTAAGCGGCGGTCCTCAAAGGTCTTCAAATGCAGTAAGTGGCGTTCCTCAAAGGTCTTCAAATGCAGTAAGTGGCGTTCCTCAAAGGTCTTCAAATGCAGTAAGCGGCGGTCCTCAAAGGTTTTCAAATGCAATAATGGGCGTGCCACAAAGGTCTTCAAATGCAGAAAGCGGCGTTCCTCAAAGGTCTTCAGATGCAGAAAGCGGTGTTCCTCAAAGGTCTTCAAATGCAGTAAGCGGCGTTCCTCAAAGGTCTTTAAATGCAGTAAGCGGCGTTCCTCAAAGGTCTCCAAATGCAGTAAGTGGCGTGCCACAAGGGTTTTAAAACATATCAAGTTGCATGTCACAAGGGGTGCTAACACAAAGTGTTAGTTAATGCAAAGCGACATGCCTAAATATTACAAACAAATATTCTGAATATTTCCTGAATAGCACAGAGCTAAAGAAAGCGAGTGAAGATGCAATCCAAGAGTAAGAGAGAGATCAAGTTTGAAGTTTCACTTAATCTAGGAGCGGCTTACGCTACTCCCTGACTAACAAGACAGTTGTTAGAAGCCAGAACCTTCGTTAAGCAATCATTTGTATATAATAGATCAATATAGATGTAAATCAAACCAAATTGAATGTAAACAGAAGAAAAGAGTTGTAAATTAGATCCAAATGTATATTAATCGGCAAATCTGCAATGACGGACTAACAGATACGAAGAGACACAGACAGATAGACATCATCAGGTATACAATGACAGGCAAACAGCCAGACAGACACTGGTATACAGGGACAGATAAACAATCAGATAAATACTTGTGTAAAGAGACAGGCAGTCAGACTCTGGTATACATAGACATGCAAACAATCACATAGGCACTGGTATACATAGACAGGCAAACAATCACATAGACATGAAAATACAGAGATAGGCAGTCACATAGACATTAATATACAGAGACAGGCAAACAATCATACACTGGTAAACAGAGGCGGGCAAACAACCAGACACTGGTGTACAGAGGCGGGCAAACAACCAGACACTGGTGTACAGAGGCAGGCAAACAACCAGCCACTGGTATGCAGAGGCGGGCAAACAACCAGACACTGGTGTACAGAGGCGGGCAAACAACCAGCCACTGGTATGCAGAGGCAGCCAAACAACCAGACACTGGTATACAGAGGCAGCCAAACAACCAGACACTGGTATACAGAGGCAGCCAAACAACCAGACACTGGTATACAGAGGCAGCCAAACAACCAGACACTGGTATACAGAGGCGGGCAAACAACCAGACACTGGTATACAGAGGCAGCCAAACAACCAGACACTGGTGTACAGAGGCAGCCAAACAACCAGACACTGGTGTACAGAGGCAGCCAAACAACCAGACACTGGTATACAGAGGCAGCCAAACAACCAGACACTGGTGTACAGAGGCAGCCAAACAACCAGACACTGGTATACAGAGGCAGCCAAACAACCAGACACTGGTGTACAGAGGCGGGCAAACAACCAGACACTGGTATACAGAGGCAGCCAAACAACCAGACACTGGTATACAGAGGCAGCCAAACAACCAGACACTGGTATACAGAGGCAGCCAAACAACCAGACACTGGTGTACAGAGGCAGCCAAACAACCAGACACTGGTATACAGAGGCAGCCAAACAACCAGACACTGGTGTACAGAGGCGGGCAAACAACCAGACACTGGTATACAGAGGCAGCCAAACAACCAGACACTGGTATACAGAGGCAGCCAAACAACCAGACACTGGTATACAGAGGCAGCCAAACAACCAGACACTGGTGTACAGAGGCAGCCAAACAACCAGACACTGGTATACAGAGGCAGCCAAACAACCAGACACTGGTGTACAGAGGCAGCCAAACAACCAGACACTTGTGTACAGAGGCAGCCAAACAACCAGACACTGGTGTACAGAGGCAGCCAAACAACCAGACACTGGTATACAGAGGCAGCCAAACAACCAGACACTGGTATACAGAGGCAGCCAAACAACCAGACACTGGTGTACAGAGGCAGCCAAACAACCAGACACTGGTGTACAAAGGCGGCCAAACAACCAGACACTGGTATACAGAGGCGGGCAAACAACCAGACACTGGTATACAGAGACAGGCAAACAATCAGACACTGGTATACAGAGACAGGCAAACAATCAGACCTGGTAGACACGAACAAGCGTATGAATACAGGCAAAGGGACATGGACACACAGATGAAATCATGCAACAATTTGCTGAATTTTGACCTTTACGGTATGACGTTTGACCTTTCAGGCGAACATTAAAGACACGAATCTGTGTCTGAGAACAAAATAGCGCAGGTAGATGTAACGCAGATGGCACACACGAGTATAATAATAATAATAATAATAATAATAATAATAATAATAATAATAATAATAATAATAATAATAATAATAATAATAATAATAATAATAATATCTTTATTTCTACATTTATTTATTTATTTATGCTGAGCATTTCGGGTAAATTAGGTTAATTTTATCCCGGGATGCTACCCACACAAGCCAATTAACACCCAGGTACCCATTTTATTGATGGGTGAACATGAACAAAAGGTGTAAGGAAACACGTCCAATGTTTCAACCCTTGCCGGGAATCGAACCCGGACACTCGCCGTGTGAAGTGAGAGCTTTTGCCACCAGACCACAGGGCATCGTAAAAAGCATTTCGTAATGGACTTTTTTGTGGGTTATCCTTGGTAATTTACACATATGTTATTATGTATGATAATTTGTGTAACTATATTTATGGGTACCTGTACCTAAATAAATTTACTTTAGTTACTGTTCCAACACAAACGTACTGACAACACAAACCATAGAAAACTGAGATCTCAAATACATTTTGAGGACAGTTACTGTCAGTATGAGATCAGTTATCGAGTGAGATCACTTCCGACTCGACACTGATTCAGGAGGGATCGAAATGTCTAAAACTTCCTCTTGAGAGCGAAGATTACGTGGGATTTTCCAGCTACAGTATTATGACTCATTCTTCGTTTTATTCAAGACAGAAACACGAAAGAGAGGATGAGAGAGACAACAGGAATAAACCGTATTTAGGAATTCTAAAATTATTCGTACGTGTACGAAGTTTTAGGGAAAATCTTGGAACTATTGTAAAGGTCTTGGAACTATTGTCAAGGTCTTGGAACTATTGTAAAGGTCTTGGAACTATTGTCAAGGTCTTGGAACTATTGTCAAGGTCTTGCAACTATTGTCAAGGTCTTGCAACTATTGTCAAGGTCTTGCAACTATTGTCAAGGTCTTGGAACTATTGTCAAGGTCTTGCAACTATTGTCAAGGTCTTGGAACTATTGTCAAGGTCTTGCAACTATTGTCAAGGTCTTGGAACTATTGTCAAGGTCTTGCAACTATTGTCAAGGTCTTGGAACTATTGTCAAGGTCTTGGAACTATTGTCAAGGTCTTGGAACTATTGTCAAGGTCTTGGAACTATTGTCAAGGTCTTGGAACTATTGTCAAGGTCTTGGAACTATTATCAAGGTCTTGGAACTATTGTCAAGGTCTTGGAACTATTGTCAAGGTCTTGGAACTATTGTCAAGGTCTTGGAACTATTGTCAAGGTCTTGGAACTATTGTCAAGGTCTTGGAACTATTGTCAAGGTCTTGGAACTATTATCAAGGTCTTGGAACTATTGTCAAGGTCTTGGAACTATTGTCAAGGTCTTGCAACTGTTGTCAAGAACTTGCAACTATTATCAAGGTCTTGGAACTATTGTCAAGGTCTTGGAACTATTGTCAAGGTCTTGCAACTGTTGTCAAGAACTTGCAACTATTGTCAAGGTCTTGGAACTATTGTCAAGGTCTTGGAACTATTGTCAAGGTCTTGGAACTATTATCAAGGTCTTGGAACTATTGTCAAGGTCTTGGAACTATTGTCAAGGTCTTGCAACTGTTGTCAAGGACTTGCAACTATTGTCAAGGTCTTGGTACTATTGTCAAGGTCTTCCAACTATTGTCAAGGTCTTGGAACTATTGTCAAGGTCTTGGAACAATTGTCAAGGTCTTGCAACTATTGTCAAGGTCTTGGAACTATTGTCAAAGTCTTGCAACTATTGTTAAGGTCTTGCAACTATTGCTAAGGTCTTGGAACTATTGTCAAGGTCTTGCAACTATACCTGGACTATACCTAGAGAGAGTTCCGGGGGTCAACGCCCCTGCGGCCCGTTCTGTGACCAGGCCTCATGGTGGACCAGGACCTGATCAACCAGGCTGTTACTGCTAGCCGCATGGAGTCCAACATACGACCCACAGCCCTGCTGGTCAGGTACTGAGTTTAGATACCTGTCCAGTGCCTGCTTGAAGAAAGCCAGGAGTCTAGGAGGCAGTTGAACAGTCTTGGGCCCCTCACGCTTATTGTGTTGTGTCTTATCGTGCTAGTGGCACCCCATGGTCTTGCAACTATTGCCACGGTCTTGCAACTATCGCCATGGTCTTGCAACTATTGCCACGGTCTTGCAACTATCGCCAGGCAATGTGGTCTTGCAACTATTGCCATTATTAATTATTATAATTATAATCATGGGGAGCACTAAACCCGTAGGATTATACAGCGCATGTGGGGGATGGAAGGTATTCGGGTTCAATTCAGGGAACAGGAGCACAGATCCAATTCCCTAGATCAAGAGCCCCTCACCAACGTCAAGGAACCTCCCTTGAGGGGGCAACTATTGCCACGGTCTTGCAACTAGCACTACAAATAGGTCATTTACAATAGCTAATTTAAGGTAAGAAATTACAGCAGCAATTTTGCGACTAAAAAATAGTCATGAGGGACCCACCATCATATACTTCTACAAATAGGTCAGGTCTCGCGTGCTCGCGCGCTCGCGGGCGCGCACACCATCAGCTGGAGAACAACAAACTCCATGGTTACTATGGCAACGGTGACGCCCAGGAGAGCGTGTTCGCGCGCGCGCATTCACAAGAGAAATATTTCTAGTCGAAGTAGATACAATTTTTTATGTAAACACTGTATTTCCATGATTTTATTTTAGCCTATTTTATTAAGACTATTATTAATTATTATTATCATTATTATTATCATCCGGCGGCATAGTTAGATAAATATACTTACGTCTCCCTATATATTATTATTATTATTATTATTATTATTATTATCATTATCATTATTATTATTATTATTATTATTATTATTATTATTATTGTTGTTGTTGTTGTTATTATTATTATTATTATTATTATTATTATTATTATTATTATTATTGTTATTATTATCATTATTGTTACTATTATTATTAATATTATTATTATTATTATTATTATTATTATTATTATTATTATTATTATTATCATTATTGTTGTTCTTATAATCATTATTGTTGTTATTATTATTATTATTATTATTATTATTATTATTATTATCATTATTGTTATAATTGTTGTTATTATTATTATTGTTATTATTATTATTATTATTATTATTATTATTATTATTATTATTATTATTATCATTATTGTTGTTATTATAATCATTATTGTTGTTATTATTATTATTATTATTATTATTATTATTATTATCATTATTGTTATAATTGTTGTTATTATTATTATTATTATTGTTATTATTATTATTATTATTATTATTATTATTATTATTATTATTATTATTATTTTTATTATTATTATTATTATTATTATTATTATTATTATTATTATTATTATTATTATTATTATTATCATCATTATTGTTGTTATTATTATCATTATTGTTGTTATTATTATTATTATTATTATCATTATTATTATTATTGTTATTATTATTATTATTATTATTATTATTATTATTATTATTATTATTATTATTATCATCATCGAGATATTTAAAACCACAATCAATATTTTTAAATAGTGAGAAAATAATCATTTCTGCAGGAGAACATTTCGCTCATGTCTTGACGCAGCTCTTGGCCGGTCGAAACATTGCCTAATAGAAGCTTGTTCTGAAACGTGTCATTTCCTTAGTGATCCAGCAGCTCTGGTTGTCTAATGTGGAAGTGAGCGAAACGTCTTGGTCTAGCGAGAATCTTCATTACATGAAGCTGGTGGATAGGGATGAAGAGGTGGATAAAGATGAAGAGGTGGATAGGGATGAAGAAGTGGATAGGGATGAAGAAGTGGATAGGAATGAAGAGGTGGATAGGGATGAAGAAGTGGATAGGAATGAAGAGGTGGATAGGAATGAAGAAGTGGATAGGAATGAAGAAGTGGATAGGAATGAAGAGGTGGATAGGAATGAAGAGGTGGATAGGGATGAAGAAGTGGATAGGAATGAAGAAGTGGATAGGAATGAAGAAGTGGATAGGAATGAAGAAGTGGATAGGAATGAAGAGGTGGATAGGAATGAAGAGGTGGATAGGGATGAAGAAGTGGATAGGAATGAAGAGGTGGATAGGGATGAAGAAGTGGATAGGAATGAAGAGGTGGATAGGAATGAAGAAGTGGATAGGAATGAAGAAGTGGATAGGAATGAAGAAGTGGATAGGAATGAAGAAGTGGATAGGAATGAAGAAGTGGATAGGAATGAAGAAGTGGATAGGAATGAAGAAGTGGATAGGAATGAAGAGGTGGATAGGAATGAAGAGGTGGATAGGGATGAAGAAGTGGATAGGAATGAAGAGGTGGATAGGGATGAAGAAGTGGATAGGAATGAAGAAGTGGATAGGAATGAAGAAGTGGATAGGAATGAAGAAGTGGATAGGAATGAAGAGGTGGATAGGGATGAAGAGGTGGATAAAGATGAAGAAGTGGATAGGGATGAAGAAGTGGATAGGAATGAAGAAGTGGATAGGAATGAAGAAGTGGATAGGAATGAAGAAGTGGATAGGAATGAAGAGGTGGATAGGGATGAAGAGGTGGATAGGGATGAAGAAGTGGATAGGGATGAAGAAGTGGATAGGAATGAAGAAGTGGATAGGAATGAAGAAGTGGATAGGAATGAAGAGGTGGATAGGGATGAAGAGGTGGATAAAGATGAAGAAGTGGATAGGGATGAAGAAGTGGATAGGAATGAAGAAGTGGATAGGAATGAAGAAGTGGATAGGAATGAAGAAGTGGATAGGAATGAAGAAGTGGATAGGAATGAAGAGGTGGATAGGGATGAAGAAGTGGATAGGAATGAAGAAGTGGATAGGAATGAAGAAGTGGATAGGAATGAAGAAGTGGATAGGAATGAAGAGGTGGATAGGGATGAAGAGGTGGATAGGGATGAAGAAGTGGATAGGAATGAAGAAGTGGATGGGAATGAAGAAGTGGATAGGAATGAAGAGGTGGATAGGGATGAAGAGGTGGATAAAGATGAAGAAGTGGATAGGGATGAAGAAGTGGATAGGAATGAAGAAGTGGATAGGAATGAAGAAGTGGAAAGGAATGAAGAAGTGGATAGGAATGAAGAGGTGGATAGGGATGAAGAGGTGGATAGGGATGAAGAAGTGGATAGGGATGAAGAAGTGGATAGGAATGAAGAAGTGGATAGGAATGAAGAAGTGGATAGGAATGAAGAGGTGGATAGGGATGAAGAGGTGGATAAAGATGAAGAAGTGGATAGGGATGAAGAAGTGGATAGGAATGAAGAAGTGGATAGGAATGAAGAAGTGGATAGGAATGAAGAAGTGGATAGGAATGAAGAAGTGGATAGGAATGAAGAGGTGGATAGGGATGAAGAAGTGGATAGGAATGAAGAAGTGGATAGGAATGAAGAAGTGGATAGGAATGAAGAAGTGGATAGGAATGAAGAGGTGGATAGGGATGAAGAGGTGGATAGGAATGAAGAGGTGGATAGGGATGAAGAGGTGGATAGGGATGAAGAAGTGGATAGGAATGAAGAAGTGGATAGGAATGAAGAAGTGGATAGGAATGAAGAGGTGGATAGGGATGAAGAGGTGGATAAAGATGAAGAGGTGGATAGAAATGAAGAGGTGGATAGGAATGAAGAAGTGGATAGGAATGAAGAAGTGGATAGGAATGAAGAAGTGGATAGGAATGAAGAAGTGAATAGGAATGAAGAGGTGGATAGGGATGAAGAGGTGGATAAAGACGAAGAGGTGGATAGGGATGAAGAGGTGGATAGGGATGAAGAAGTGGATAGGAATGGAGAAGTGGATAGGAATGAAGAAGTGGATAGGAATGAAGAAGTGGATAGGAATGAAGAGGTGGATAGGGATGAAGAGGTGGATAGGAATGAAGAGGTGGATAGGGATGAAGAGGTGGATAGGGATGAAGAAGTGGATAGGAATGAAGAAGTGGATAGGAATGAAGAAGTGGATAGGAATGAAGAGGTGGATAGGGATGAAGAGGTGGATAGGGATGAAGAGGTGGATAGGAATGAAGAAGTGGATAGGAATGAAGAAGTGGATAGGAATGAAGAGGTGGATAGGGATGAAGAGGTGGATAGGGATGAAGAGGTGGATAGGGATGAAGAGGTGGATAGGAATGAAGAGGTGGATAGGAATGAAGAAGTGGATAGGAATGAAGAAGTGGATAGGAATGAAGAGGTGGATAGGGATGAAGAGGTGGATAGGGATGAAGAGGTGGATAGGGATGAAGAGGTGGATAGGAATGAAGAGGTGGATAGGGATGTAGAGGTGGATAGGAATGAAGAGGTGGATAGGAATGAAGAAGTGGATAGGAATGAAGAAGTGGATAGGAATGAAGAGGTGGATAGGGATGAAGAGGTGGATAGGGATGAAGAGGTGGATAGGAATGAAGAGGTGGATAGGAATGAAGAGGTGGATAGGGATGAAGAGGTGGATAGGGATGAAGAGGTGGATAGGAATGAAGAGGTGGATAGGAATGAAGAAGTGGATAGGAATGAAGAAGTGGATAGGAATGAAGAGGTGGATAGGGATGAAGAGGTGGATAGGGATGAAGAGGTGGATAGGAATGAAGAGGTGGATAGGAATGAAGAGGTGGATAGGGATGTAGAGGTGGATAGGAATGAAGAAGTGGATAGGAATGAAGAGGTAGATAGGGATGAAGAGGTGGATAGGTATGAAGAGGTGGATAAAGATGAAGAGGTGGATAGGGATGAAGAGGTGGATAGGAATGAAGAGGTGGATAGGGATGAAGAGGTGGATAGGGATGAAGAAGTGGATAGGAATGAAGAGGTGGATAAAGATGAAGAGGTGGATAGGGGTGAAGAGGTGGATAGTAAAATTTTGACTCAAAGGTTGAGAAATATTTTCATATGAATTAAAAAATTATGAGATATTGAAAAAAAAATAAGAAAGATGTAAACCTAAAAGGCCGATAAATGAGAAAATTGTGTACACATTCCTGAGATTACGACTGAAATATTTCGGCAGGAGTGACTTCCTCTTCAGTCCAGTGAAGAGAAAGTTGGAAGATGAAGAAGACTGTAGAAGTACCGTCAGCATAATAATACCTGTATCAAGATACTTATGTTTTACAGGTGGTTTATTTATCAGCTTCAGCAAGACGCACGACACACAACACGACACACAACACGACACACAACACGACACAACACGACACGCAACACACACAATAACACGACACAACACGACACACAACACGACACACAACGCGACACACAACACGACACACAACACAGACACACAACACGACACACAACACGACACACAACACGACACACAACATCGGACACACAACACGACACACAACAATGACACACAACACGACACACAACACGACACACAACACGACACAACACAGACACACAACACGACACACAACACGACACACAACACGACCTACAACACGACACACAACACGCACACACAACACGATTACACAACACGACACACAAATACTGACACATAACACGACACACAACACGACACACAACACGACACACAACACGACACAACACGGATACACAACATGACACAACACGACACAACACGACACACAACACGTATTACACAAACACGAGACACACAAATACGAGACACACAACACGACACACAACACACACACAATAATTTACTACCACAACACGACACATAACACGATACACAACATGACACACAACACGACACATAACACGACACGCAACAATGACACACAATATTGAGACACACAATATTTATAGACACACAACACGACACACAAACACGACACACACAACATGATACACAACATGACATACAATAATGACACACAACACGACACACAACCACGATTACACAACACGATACACAAAAACGACACACAGCACGACACGCAAATACTTTACACAACACGACAAACAACATGACACAAAACACGACACGCAAACACGACACACAACACGACATAACACGACACACAACACTGTGACACACAACACGAGACACAACACGACACACAAACACGACACAACACGACACACAACACGACACAACACGACACAACAATGACACAAACACGGCACATAACACGACACACAACACGACACAACACTGACCACACAACACGATTACACATGACACGCAACACGACACACAACATGACACAACACGAGACACATAACACGACATAAGACGACACACATAACATGGTGGATACATAGAACATGATCACACAACAAACATCGATACATACACTATCATCACCACTATCACACAACACGACACAACACACAAATATAGAATATATATTATTAAACACATAACATGATACAACACGACACACAACACTTATACACATTTATTACATACATTTGACACACAACACAGACACATAACACACAACATGGGTCATATAATACAACACACATTTATTTATTAATAACACGACACACAACACGACACACAACACGTGACATAACACGACATACAAACACGACACACAACATGACACACAATACTGACACTAATAACACGACATATACAATACGTATACACAAATACGACACACAACACGATACACAACATTTATTGCTACATAATACGACACATAAATAATGACACATAATATTGATGACTAATAAATACTTATTGCCACAAATTCTGACATATACACATTTATTACATAATACGACACATAATACGAGACACTATAACACATGACATATTAAATGTATGTGTACATATAATATACAATATAAATACATACATGATATACACATAAAGTCACACAACATATGCTACAATAATGACATATACATGATATATTAAATACAATAAGAGCATGTAAATATACAATATTTATTACTACAAATTCCGGACACACAACACTATACATAACACAACACACAACACGACATATAAAATAAGTGGGATAGGATGTGTGCAGGGGTGCATCTCCATCAGGGTCGGTCTGGTGCCAGAAGGAATAATTTAGAAACCAAACACGTCACAAACCATCACCTCAGCAACGCGTCGCTTGATGTTATACGATGACGTTCGTAACCACCCAACAAAAGCGTTTCCACATCCACAACCTGCAGAGCAGCTGGAGCGAAAGCTGAACCATCGATCCAACTCACTCTTGAAGAGCAAAGGATGACAGATTACTCCCGTCAGACTCTTCCTCTCATGCAATCGCTAAGAATTTACAAGATTCCGAAGCCAGAGAAAACGCGCGAGTAAAAGATCTTTGTACATTTACCTATAAAAGACAGTAGGTTTTAAAACACATCGCTGGCTGCTTCTTCATTTAGAGCACATAGCATTTGCTGCCCTGAATTCTCGACCATGAATGTTTGCATATACCAAATCATCACTAGTATACACGTCTTTACTCTCTGCCACATGACGGCAAGAAAGGAGATCACATTATTAGCTATTCACTCACTGATATACTGAATAAATTTATCATCTCCTTGTCAGTGAGATGCCCAGATTGCAGGTAAGACACATAAGGCAATATTTAGGTAACTTTATTCCGAAATGCCTGCCCACACAGTAGGTGAAAAAGTATCTTGACAAAAAAGTTCTGCGTTGTGTTATCTATGTTGTTTTACTCCCATTGCATTTTGTAAAATGAATTTTGTCAATGCATTTTGTCTTTAAATGAAGATATATATATATATATATATATATATATATATATATATATATATATATATATATATATATATATATATATATATATATATATATATATATATATATATATATGATATAGGGTGGTAGGAGAAAATAATTTAAATAGTTTCAGGAGAACTCTTGAATTTTCCTAAAGCAAGTTTATCTCTTTTCTCTGAGGATGAAAGTTCCTGTTGAAGAAACAAAGTTGTATTGTCTAATATGCTGCACATGTACAATAATTTTAGCATTAATAGTGAAGAGTTAGGCTGGAAGAATGCACACAGCACAATACTAAATCATACGGACTAAAATGATGCATCTTCCTTTGCAAATGCAATTAAAGTTTGGTTTGATCTCAGCTTTACAACAAAGCATTCCTGGGATCAGATCTTTGATACAGACAATTACAGCATTGCCAGACTGCAGCAGACGTTATTTAAAACCAAACAAAATATGTCATTAATATCAAAATGGAATGAACTATATTATATCTGTTAGCAAAGAAGATACCATTACACACACACTACTACTACTACTACTACTACTACTACTACTACTACTACTACTACTACTATTACTACTACTACTACTACTATTATTTACTATTATTATTACTATTAATATTAATACTAGCCAATATTAATATTAATATGATATTAATATCATCACCAACAATATTATTATTATTATTATTAATATTACACATTATTATTATTATTATTATTATATTATTATTAATATTGTTGTCAGGCATGTACAATTAAAGAGACTACTTAATCAGTGTTTGGGATGATCAGATATTATTTATGGTGTAGATCTCATCACCACAAATATTATTTATGGTAGTGAGCTTATACATCAAAAGGTGTGTGATCCATGGTAGACATACACTGAGACAGTATATACACTGATGTGTATCTGATGACACACAGATTGTGTATTTAATCAAGATGGTGTGATGGTCTTACAGTGCATAAACCTCGTGAATTTTTGGCTTTAACTATTCCCTCATTTTGAATGAATTAAATTTTCTTCTGACTGGTTCTTTTACGGGTACTGCACAACTTCAACCCAAATGCTGAACCTAACACTCCCATTTCATTGAGTCTAATCAACATAATCCATAAACCGACCACAGATCAAACATTAATGAAAACCAGAAATTGAATTGTAATAGCTCCTATTGACCACTAAACACCTAACAGATCTAAGATTCAAAATCTTGCCAGTTCCTTCCTGGTCCATTATCATGTTTATATTTTGACATCTAGAAGGCCAATTTTCCAGAGAGTTTTCTTATATTAAAATTCAAAGTTTGTGGTTGTGGTATAGGAATATATTATATTTTATTCCAAGCAGTATAAGTTATGCAAACAATTCATACAGGTATGTTTTTTCTCTCTGACTAAAGTAGAGTTTGAAGGCAGTGGCAATATAGTCTCATAGTACTTAGGCATTTCTGGTTCAAGCAGCCAAAACTACAAGGAAGCCAGCCAAAGTTAGAAGGGGATGTATACTGTGAATCAACTTAGTGACTATCCCAGTCCAGGGCCTGCAAAATAGTTCTCACTGTCTCTCCTTTACTCTGCATTTGCTTCCATTGTACATATTCGTTCCATACTGCATATCTGACGCTATTTGGTGAATAAATGGCAATACTTATCATGCCTTTTTTTACTCAGTTCCATAATATCAAATACAAACCAGGTGCAGGCCAATTAGACTACATCACGTGTGTTTGTATAGTGGTAAAAGTATAACAGCAAGGAGTGACTAACTCTCTGTCAAATATTTGATATGAAGATCAAAAAAAAATAACTTACACCTCACAATATAACAAACACCATTCGGCTTATTTTACATTAGTCAGTTAACATCAGTATGTTAAGAAACTGTGGGAATATTAGCATAAAACTGCTCTCTATCTGCATTTGCAGCAATAACTCCGTTACCGCAAGCGGTCTCTGAATTGATATCTATATATTATAAGAATAATAATTTGTGCAGGATGTGGCAGTGCATTGTCAGACTGAGATGAGAGATGCGAGCCCGGTGCCAAGCCTTCCGTTCACGCCTGGTATGGACTGCCGCCGACCGAACGTGACAGGGGATCATTGCCTGCTGTGGGTCCCCAAGATTGCCACATTGTGCCACAGGCCTGCCGAGGGTCCTGTTCAGCGCACATGGATGATACTACATAAATATGCTATATAATACTGGAACATAGGATCAGCAACTATGCTGACAGTTTTGTCATGCCATATGTCGTCCCGACATACACTACTATACTATAGGGCTGAATATATAGTATGGATCTGGGCTGATTCTATACAATGTCACCTATATAACTTAGGGAATCTAATGGATGGTACAACATGATTTTGGATGGCTGTGTTAATGTTAACTATAAACTATAAGAATAAATCTGTTTTATATAATATGGATGTAATTGATCACTGATCTGCCCATGCAATGATGATTCTGAGGAAGAATAATTTATGACATGTTAGTTATTTATTAGAAAGGCAGATTGGTGCACTTCCAAATCTAGACTGTCAATTCCCTTCAGAATACGGAGGAACGTAAACACTGAAATCTCCTGACAAACTGATCAGCTAATGGCTAAAACAGTTGACAATTCTATTCATTCGACATCTAATTATACATGACGAAAAAGACATTTAAACTTAGTACCCAAGAAGTTAGAGAGCATGGTAATGAGATTATCTTGGAGGTTTAGAATTCTTCTGCAATACAATACACACGTCTTGACCTGAGAGAGACTATTGAATATCTACAAAAGATACTTCATGGTTTCTGGCTACTTTCGAGTACTATGGAGTAAACGAGACATCTGTGTTGGAGTATCTGACTGAGTATCTGAGGTAGAGTATGTGATCAGGAGGATTGTCAGAGTCTGGTCTCATTAGTCTGGGTAGCAATATTCTCAACATCTACACACCAATTTCACATGATCTAAATGCGACTTTGCATTTGCCAGCACCAACTTCTCTAACCTCATACTTACTCAGTGACATGTCTAACTACCGATAAAGGTCCACAAACTTTGACTGCTTTTGGCATTGCAGACGTTTTGCTAAAGCATCAGCATAACTCGAACTACTTCTGATTTTAGATGGCTTTATTCGAGTGTTTGCGACTCTGTAAATTCTGCTGTTGATTTGGCGAAGTGTTTCACGGACTTTCTAAAACACTTTGAGCTAAACTGAGATGAGTTGTTACGAAATCATCAGGGTTGTAATTAGGTTTCGGAGTGGAATATAACAATCATAGGGTAAACGCTTGTTCACACCATGCATAATTTATATCGTGGATATCACCACGGAAGCATTGTACAAGAACTTATGGCACACTGGACATCTGGTATAACTTCATCCCAAGTTTCACTATTGCTGATAGTGCCTGTGAACATCAAGTACTTTCTATTTGTTCTTTCGGCTAACCCATTGCTGGCAGGATGATGAGGAACAATGGTGATTTAGAGATCTTGTATAAAGTACACAAATTCTCAAGAATCTCATTACAGAATTCACTCCATTATCTGGTTACTAAGGACTTTGGGGTGGTATATGCCTGCAGAGGCTCTTAAAACGCTCTAGCTACTGTCTCTGCAGTCTTATCTGCAATAGGGAACTAGGCTCACAATATCTGGTGTGAAATGGTCTACCATAACACACAGGATGTTTGTTGTTGCCCTGAGGGAAATATTTAAAATTAGTTAATAAATCAAGGCAACTCTTCACGGCTCGCTAGTGGTTACACTTGGATTGGGTTAGGACTACTGACATTTCCCTTTATGCCGTACAACAGACACCAGCATTTCTAACATACCTGAAATGTCATTACTACGTACAAAAGTATTTCATTCCGGCTTGTTTCCACAGAACGATCCATACCAGGGTGTGCAACACCTGGCAGACTATGGATCTGAGTGAGCTAAGATTCACCAGTGACCGTGGAATTACCAATTGCAAACTCTTTCGCTTGGAGTAATTTAACTCGGTTGCCTGATTATAGTAATTCGACTTATTATAGTTACCTTCATTGGTGTTGGTGGCTTGCTGAGCGTTAATGATCGATGTTGAATCGAATCACACCAGACCATGGGATCTATTCTCAGCAGTTTTGACATCCTCGACAGTAAATGGAGGATCTGGTATTCATACTAACGCGTCGCGAGCAAAGCATTCGCGACTGGTTACCTGACCCCGCTGCGGCAACGCCCAAAAGTGGGATTGAACTCTGATAGTCGGGCGACCATCTGGCCAACCTTCCAGCAGGCTACGTTTGTTCTGGAATAAAGGTATCAGTGGCGCATGATCTATCAAGACATGAACAGGGTACTGGTAAATGATGTCTCGAAGTGCTTGTGCCACACTCATTGCTAAGGCTTCTGGTTCCGTTACTGTGTATAATTACGTTCAGCCTCGCAAGGACTCCGGCTAGCAAATGCAACTGTTAAAATTCTGGGTTATCAGTCTTCTGAGCTAGCATTTACAACCTAAGCTGGGCCCGAACCAGCACCAGCCGTCAGACAGAGCGCTTAGAAAACTGGGGAATTTCTGGTATCACAGGCAGAGTATATGCTTTTTTTTGTAGAGCCTTGAACGCTGCTTCTGACGGAAGGTCCAAACAAAAGGAGCATCTTTCTGCACCTAAAGAGAGGAGCAAAGCAGGAAGAAAAGGTAAATTATAATGAAAGATTCGATAAAATCTATAGCTCTGCAAATGATCTTATTTACATCAGTAGTTGTGGGAGTTGGGAAATTGAATTAAGTAGTTATTATTTTTGGCTGTCAGAATTTAGAGTGGATTAATATGTGACAAAAGAAACTAATTTCTGATCTGAAAATTGGCATTTAGACAGTTTGATCTTTTTAAATTTGGTTTTTCCAAGCTTTCTTCTGCACTGTACTGTCTTTTCAGATGTGCGGGGTTCATCACCTTGGACATGACGATTACGTCGTCTAAGTACACCATAGTGTTACTATCAGACCTCTAAAGATATTAATGCGAGTCCAGAGAACGGATAGGAGACGATCGTGAATCCAAACGCCGCCATATCGGTGATAAATGATAATGACTCAGGAGTGGAGAAAGCTACACCTGGCTGTCCTCGTAAGAGGACGCATAAAACCTTTGCAATAAGTCTAGGTCGAGAAGACTTCGTTATTCCGATATTGCGAAAAGGTCAACTTCCAGTATAGGAAGTGGGGGAATGATCTGAATGCTTGCAGCGACTTCTAGTTAATTTACTGCGCTGGCGCTATCTTGTGGGGTACTCAGTGGATCAAGGGCGTATCGCAGGGAATTCGTTGTGCGTGTGGCTAATTCCACACTGGTTTTCACCTGATTGATCAGCCCCCGCGACAGCAAATCAGAAACGAGGCATTCTGCACGCAGGCATGCAACAGGTTCAGTACCAGGTTCGCGGAATACGATGGACGTCTGCTATACCCATCTTCTCACCTGCGGGCAATAGCTTACGACGTTTGTCTCAACAGAGTCAACAAACGCTGACTCTGTCTCGTAGTCAGTAGAGCCAAGCTTTCCTCCTCAACTGGTGAAACAGATTGATCCGAGAAGTGCGGATGAGGTCCCCGGTAGAAAGAGCACCGACCCACTGGCCAGGTGACACGTCATCCTGTACTTGAACAGGGTATGATAGTGAACTAGGTCAACGAGGTTGGCATTCGCTTCTGGAGACGAACATCGTGACCCAAAGTGTTAGCAAGTGAGTGCAATGGATCTTTACTGTCTCTTACACGTATGAAGGTTCAACAAATAAACCTTTGACTCTGCAGGAATTGTTGTCAACCAGACGGTATCACCATCTGAACATTAGAACAACAACAGACACCCCAGTGAGAGCACTAGCCGCAACAGAGACGTCTTTTCTGCAAACGGCATGACATCAACAAGAGATGGCACACAGTTCCAAGTAATCGTTTTCGGACAAGGCATCCCGTGAGAAACTAACACTGAACTAGCAGTCACGCAGGGATAGGCTGTGCACTGTAAGGCCGTCTGGAGTGTCCTCAGCACTTGAGGCAACGGAACACTATCCGGCAAGTCCGAAGGTGCATAGGTGGAACATCAATGGAGTGACAGAATTACCAGTGCCTGACCGCTTGGGTACGCTTACTGAAATTGCATCGGCTTGTATGACTAACGCGCGGCATCATACTCGCACAGATGACAGATTTCAATCCGCAAGCTGGTAACCCCAGAATGGAACGATTAAGTCATCTATTTGGGCATGCCATCGGTACGGTCGAGCAATAATGGCGTGAGTTCTGCATGGACGCAAATCCCAGAAGAAGGTCACCAGAAAGTAATCTGGTCGACAACAAGAAAAGCAGCAGTAAAGTCTCTGCCTTGATAGTAAAGGTGAGCGAAGTCTGACCTGACTGCAGAAGAGAACCAGCTACTCCACCAAGGAAGGTTACAGAAGTTGGTTCAACGAGGAGTGACATTGTCGTAATCAAGCTTCTCTTGTGTAATAAGGCGAGACGATTGATATTAATTGTGCACCAGGGGAGTCCATGAACATATGAACGGGCGTAATATGGACAGAAGTTGATTTATTGACGCATTGTTGGGATATAGGAATTCAGTATGTAAATAGGAAGTTGAGCGTATTATTGAGAGATTTTATTTCATCCCCAACCCCACGTTCAGAGACGTGTGAAGCCACATCATCAGCAGGATTGTCATTCCTCGAGACTGCCAAGGCTTCAAAGGAATTGTGAACGGGGATGGCGTACTCATTATCACTTACCGTCACCATTGGGCGGTTTGACTGGGGCGCTTCCTAATTCCCGAATTGAAAGAATGAGCCCGGTTCTGATTAGACTGTGAAACCACGACGTCTGCTCTCTCCTCTCTGGTCGGCGGGTTGAAACGGCTATGGAAAAGACTCCAGAGAGCACGATAACAGGAGCGCATTGCACTGTATTTATCATGTCCATGAATCTCTGCGATGAGTACAGCAGGGAAGATTCGATCATACCATCATCAGTACGATTCGCTTCCAGGTAACCCTCACATACTATTATGATAGCGGGCTACGGAAACCACAATTGTAGTAAATTATTTGACTGTGGTTACTGCACTGGCATTTATGGTGTTATTATGCAAGAATGATAGTTTCCACACTTGCTTGGATGATGAGCGTGAGTGATTATGGCTGAGAGGTTGCAGGCACAAACTAAAGGAGGCATGTTGATCGGGATAAGGTGCTAGTATAGACCTGCCGATAAGGGAAGGATCCCCGGGACACAAAATCTGTACATGATTAGAGCTTTGGTGGTCCCATATTAGCATTCAGTGACTCTGAATTGTACACATATTTTTAGATGTCAGGTGTGGCATTAGTTGTTTAACGACTCCAAATGCAGCTAATCTGGCAAATCCATCATGGGCTGTTTGATTACTATCAGTTAAGATATCTTGAATTTGGGCCTGGCTTTAACAAATAAAGAGGACACAGGTTATTGAGACTGAGAGCAAACTCCCTCTCAATGACTCCTTCTGGTCCTGGGCCAGTTAAACTACCTTTGAGAACAACGAACGGATCGGTTTCTCGCACTGGTTCAAGATAATTGCGAATTAACTGTCTGGCAATCTGCCACCTGGTCAGATCTTTGAAGTCCTTCATACGAATTAATTTAAATACATTTGAGGCAGCTGAAGAACGGGCTAGACTCTTTCCGATACTATTAAAAGACTCTCAGAGATGGGGACCATCAACTGAAGCGTCAGCTCTGGCTCTAACTGGCAGTAAACCAACCCTTCAAGGTTGTTCGGGTCACCATTGAATAACAAACACACTCACGGATCACGAGCGAAGCTACGCAAGGTCGTAAAGTCTGAGAGTATGTCTAATGTTTGATACGGAGTTACTCGAATTTGGGCTGACACATTATCGGTTGTACTAGCAGCAAGTGCTGAGGCATCACAGAGAAAAACTTGGAGACATGCTTCACAGGTAAAATGTAAAATCCAGAATTTAGAGAACAGAGAAATGATAACTGGGTGAACACACAACACAGTGAATTTTAAATGGAAGAAAATGCTTAACTATTCTGGCATAGTAATTAAAAATTGACAAGTTACACAGTAAGCAAAGAACTCACACAAGAATAATATGCATTTGAATAAACATCGAAAATCAAGAGAACTTGTACTTTGCTCAAATCTAATTTATGAACTTTACTTTAAACTGAATAAATGGCACAGTGAGTTGTCTCACTTCAACGCAACAAGGAAAATACACACAAAAATAACAGAATGGACCTAATAAATTTAAAAGAAATTAAAACAAACACACAATTCACTGAAAAATAACAAAATAAATTGACAGGACAGAATAAAATACTATGCACAGAACAGAGTGACAAGAAACTGCATTGTAATAAATTGTATTGCATAACACTGCATAAAATTTTCTGCAAGAAAACTTTAATAGCAAATAATAACATTTGCACAAGAATTATTGTAAATGAGTATGCACAATAAAAATTATAACACACAAGAAAAAGAATATATCAAGGAATGAACACTTTAACTCTTAATCTAGACACCTTCTAAAACAACAAGCAAAAGAACAATTTACTTCTTAGAAGGAGAATTTAAAATTGCACTAAGAGGAATTTGTTCAATAAAACATGAAAATAATAGGTGCAAAAATATATAACAAAACAGAGTGGTTGAACACTTACAGTGATGCAGAATATATCAACATAAACACAATACTAGAATTTTTCTTGCAATGAAACGATGTGTGAAAATTTTGTAAATGTGAGCTCTTGCTGGGTCTTTTTAAAAATGGCACTCATTGTCTGTGGAAATAAGACAAATTAGACACTGGCTGAATGGAGAAGAGAACATAAGAATGTCTAACACATATGGAATAAATAAAATATATTAAATGTTTTAGAAATAGTGTACAATAGATAACACTGAGTTGTGATGCAGAATAAGTGAGGTGAAAAGTTACTGAGTTAATACACTGGAATTCTGGAAGTTTAAAACCACGTTCTATATTGCCTACATGTTGCACACAACAAAGGAAACACTAAGTAGCTACTTCAAGTGTATAAAAAGATACACAACACAAGAGATATAAAACAATGCAATGAAAATTACCAATGAACTACATTAAAAGAAATTAATGCACCAGTACATGATAAACACTGATCTGACTGGAGAGTCACTGAATGTTCTTCACGCGAGAGATAAGAGCAAATTCACTGGGAACACAAAAGAAACGTCTCAACATTTGCAATGTCTTTAAAAAAATATTATGCTGTAACACTTGAAAAATGAGATTGATGATTGTTTATATTGTCTTGCTGCTGTCTCTTCTGTACAGATGATCGTAGAATTATGCTTTAAATTTGATGAGAGAGACACCACACAGGGGAGGTTTTATGAAGATGGCGCGCCACTTTCAGCTTCTGACTCCCTATGGTGGTCCTGTGAAGTAGGCATAACCCTTTAGCAGTGCACCAAACACTGATGAGGTAGGTGAGTTGCAATGGCTGACTGTAGTTGGGTTTGTGGGGAATAATGAGCGAGGTCTGAGACCGGCAATGGTGTGACACATGTGATCGTGAGAGTGAAGGCTATGGTTGAACGTCGTAAGCTCTCACTGAGAAACCCACACTGTCAAGGAGATAATTCTGGGCTGGCTGGCTTAGAAGAAACCCAATGAAATACTTACAACAATTGCCAAGGATGCCAAGGAGCACTAGAATGCTTGAACTGAACTGGCAGCGATGGCTGTCCATTCATGTGTGGTTTGCTTGGAGGATCATTGGGTACATTAACGTTAGCTGTTTAGCTGGCTTATCTAACCTTCACAGAATAGCTTGATAACTTCACACGATGAGCACAGCAGGGGTGGGCTGGCTTGGTATGGTAAATACTGATGGAGAAGTAGGCTGGATTGGGCTTCGTGTGTTCTCTCTGGACTCCCACCAGCTGCACTGGAAGCCGGCTTATTTTGCAAACCCCGGGTCAACCTCGGGAGTAATGCAAAAGGTATAAACTACTGGCTACAAAGAGACTGACCAGTGAACAATGTAAGAAGCTGCAGAGTAGCCACGAGGTAGCTGGATGGGGTGAACCTTTGGTAGCCTACTGGTAACACGAAATGGCCAGTCTTGCTGGTCGACAACTTTATCTCCAGAAATCGCTGTAATCGTCAGAATTACAGGCTCACCGCTGCCACCATTTATCGTAAGGGTTCTTGAATGGAGATTTCGTAGGATAAGGTAGACACACTTGTAGGATGGTAGGTGTATTGTCAGACTGAGATGAGAGATGGAGCCCGGTGCCAAGCCTGTTCACGCCTGTATGGACTGCCGCCGACTGAGAACGGGACAAGGGGATCACTGCCCATGTGTATCCCCATGACGTCACACAAAGCCACAGGCCTACGAGGGGTCTCGTGTCTAAAGCACATGGATGATACTAATATGCTATGCTATATAATACTGGGAATACAGGGATCAGCAACTATGCTGACACCGTGACGGTGGTTGGGTGTGCAGTTTACTGCCAGTAGTCTCCTTGGTTGTGGGTCAGCGATCGTTGCTGTTCTACGAGGATACCAACCCAACGATCATAGTTCCTTGAAACAGGCGTTTTAACTACCCAGAAGCCCTGGCTGGGGCGCTTTACAGCTGACATCACCAGAATAATTGTTTCTGTTGACGCTTTAGTCTCGCAAGGAAGAAGCTGAATTGAAAGTTGAAATGGAATTGAAAGTTGAAGTGGAATTGAAAGTTGAAGTGGAATTGAAAGTTGAAGTGGAATTGAAAGTTGAAGTGGAATTCAAAGTTGAAGTGGAATTCAATGGTGAAGCTGAATTCAAAGTTGAAGTGGAATTAGATAAAAATCCGTTTTAAGAAAAGGATCTTATTTTGCAGCTTGTTTTGTTAGGGGTATATATATATATATATATATATATATATATATATATATATATATATATATATATATATATATATATATATATATATATATATATATATATTAATTATTATCATGTTGGCTGCATCTCGTGGGTTCTAGCTTATATCTGCTTAAATCTTTCCCTGGGATCATCGTGGACGTCACCTGCTCTTGTTGTCTTTTATCCGGTGGATAAAGGCTTCAGCTTCGGATGAAGTGAGAGGTGTGAAGGTTGTCCTCCGCCTGACCACTGTGGTACAGGGTTAGTGGTTGCCATCTACCTCCTGACCACTGTGGTACAGGGTCAGTGGTTGACATCTGCCTGACCACTGTGGTACGTAGTTAAGAGGTGTGAACGTTGCCTGCCATCTGTTTGACACGATTTCAAACTCTTCGTGACGTCTTATAAAATGAAGACACTCCCAGGAGTATACAGAATCTCAGTTTACCGGAGCGAGTTTTGTGGAACTTTGTGTACACCAGGAAGCCAGGAAGGTCATTCAACAACAATCCACCAACAAACAACTGAGTCATTCTCCGTAACGCTTGTCTCAGTCACACTCACGTAAAAAAAAAAAAAAAAAAAAAAAAAAAAAAAAAAAAAAAAAAGACATGTCGCCTCCTTCCGTACATTGTTCACCCTGCGTCCTCGACCGTAAATAACGAGCGTGTGCTGTTTGGCAACTGTCCCATTGCCAAACGTTACCTTAGTTATAGAATTATTTTTTTGCACGTTAGCTATGCGGAAATATAGCTTCTTTAATATTTAAATGATATATCTTATCTACATCTTGTCGGTGTCACCATACAATTTACTTTCACTTTAGAGAAGAAACTTTAGATGACGTATCGGTCTATCCTGCACAAGTATATGGTAGCTTGTGATTCTTTAATATCCCAAAAGGGACCGTAATGTCGTTTAATAACACGACTGCAAATAAACCACGGAACGGATGGGGGTATGAACCCATGGCCCATGCTAACCTTTGGTGTATAGAAATATACCTAGTGGGATGAATCTTATTGTAGCCAGCTGGCCCAGTGGCTTACACACTGGACTGGGGTTTGACGACTCACTCGATATGGATTCATACCCTACCCGATCCGTGGTTTGTTTAACCTAGAAAAACTAGGTTAAGCCACTCACGGCACAAGAAAACGTTGAAAAGCTACACTACCAAAGTTCACCCTCTTACCACGAGAAAAACTTAAAAACATTGGTCTTGGCTCGTGCACAAACTGACGTACTGTAACACGTCGGAGAACGCATTTGCTACATGGTTCACAAATTGCATTGAAGTATAAAAACTAATACTGGTTTATTATTTATCGATTTATTAAATTTGTCAATATACTAGTAATGCCGAAGTGGCGGTTGTCATGATCACTGTTCTAATTATCAATTTTTAGTCATATTTTTTATGAATATTAATGCATAATTCATAGCAGGAAGACCTGAAGCTCCTTTTGATATTTAAGAAAGTGCAATCATTTCAGTGAAAATCAATCACCATCATCATCAGGATTAATTTCTGGAATTGATACAATTGTAATATAGGTTATACAAAACTAATTCAACTAACAAAGGCGGATTATTATTATTATTATTATTATTATTATTATTATTATTATTATTATCAAAACTAAGCGCTAAACCCCCACTGGTTGCATAGAATAGGGCAGTTAGAGATGTGATAATCTGCAAAACATTAAAACATTTTGTCTGAGTTTTGGTCAGGGTGCTCCGTCTTTGCATTTAAATGTGTATAACACTAAGATGCTTTCTCTCTCTCTCTCTCTCTCTCTCTCTCTCTCTCTCTCTCTCTCTCTCTCTCTCTCTCAGAAATGTGAGTCTACTTAATTGAAAATTAAGTAGACTCACTCAGAAGGGAGGTGGTGCTCGTATATAATACGTAGCCACCACCGGTAGCCTTTCCTCACACGTAGTACTTGCCTCAGTGGCCACACAGGCGTTAAACCAGTCAGAGGAGTGTTACTGAATTGGCTGGAAGCTGTTATTCCAGACTCTAGTGAGCTTCGAGATTTCTGAGGGAGCAGCAAATGAGTCAGGATATTTCCCCACCCGTGGGTCTTCGAACTGGTTTAATGGGCATACAAAATCAGTCGTCTAGCCAGTGGGTCTCCATACCATCCAGAGCTCCATTGGGTCTTCGAAACGGTTTAATAGACATACAAAATCAGTCGTCTAGCCAGTGGGTCTCCATGCCTTCCAGAGCTCCATTGGGACTTCGAAAAGGTTTAATAGAAATACAAAAATCAGTCGTCTAGCCAGTGGGTCTCCATGCCTTCCAGGGTTCTATATACATCTAGAGGTTCATTTCTTTCAGCTTGTATATATACCGAGAGGTTTATAGCTTTCAGTGTTTAGGCACTGAGAGGTGTTTACTTTCTTTTATGTATATAAATAGAGAGTTTACTCTCTTCCCTATTTTGGAGATTCAACTTGTACTCGCCTCTCTCTCTCTCTCTCTCTCTCTCTCTCTCTCTCTCTCTCTCTCTCTCTCTCTCTCTCTCTCTCTCTCTCTCTCTCTCTCTCTCTCTCTCTTTACACAGGGTTTGACAAGGTTAAGGATCCCTAGCTTTATAGACAAGTTATCAAGCTGTTTACAGGTTAAGGATTCCTAACTTTATTTACAAGCTAAGAGCTGTTACCTACATCAGCTCTCTCTCTCTCTCTCTCTCTCTCTCTCTCCCCTATATATTTGATTTTTTAAATACATTTTTATTATTCTTGAAGAATGACTGAAATTTGATTTGATTGAACAAAAGTTGAAGGGGCGGAAATAATTTCTGCTTGATAAACGCCCCTAGCTAGGTAAAAATCATCATGATGCCTTATGCTAGGGAAGGACACAACTCTCAGCCGTCCAATGTAATGGGGAAATTTCATCGCTGATAGACGATTTTATTATATACTTAGGGAGAATATAATGTTTGATTGTTATTTCACATAAGTTACAATGTAATATTCGTTTCACATAAGTTGTATTGTAATATTTGTTTCACATAAGTTGTATTGTAATATTTGTTTCACATAAGTTGTATTGTAATATTTGTTTCACATAAGTTGTATTGTAATATTCGTTTCACATAAGTTGTATTGTAATATTCGTTTCACATAAGTTGTATTGTAATATTCGTTTCACATAAGTTGTATTGTAATATTTGTTTCACATAAGTTGTATTGTAATATTCGTTTCACATAAGTTGTATTGTAATATTCGTTTCACATAAGTTGTATTGTAATATTCGTTTCACATAAGTTGTATTGTAATATTCGTTTCACATAAGTTGTACTGTAATATTTGTTTCACATAAGTTGTATTGTAATATTTGTTTCACATAAGTTGTATTGTAATATTTGTTTCACATAAGTTGTATTGTAATATTTGTTTCACATAAGTTGTATTGTAATATTTGTTTCACATAAGTTGTATTGTAATATTTGTTTCACATAAGTTGTATTGTAATATTTGTTTCACATAAGTTGTACTGTAATATTCGTTTCACATAAGTTACATTGCTAAGACTGTTTCACGTAAGTAACATTTCAATGCTTGCTTCACATAACTTACGTTGTAATATTTGCTTTACATAAGTAACATTGCAATGTTTGTTTCACAAAGGTTACATTGTTAAGATTGTTTCACATAAGTAACATTGTAATGTTTGCCTCACATGAACCACTGCGTTGGCTGTTCCACTTAAATTACAGATTAATAATGACAGCATGTAGGTGATTTTTTAATAATACCTTTTATTACAACCCAGATAGCAATAAAGTATTCATGGGAAGGAACAAACATCTAGGTGTCAAACAGAGCTTGGGGGGGTGGGGAGGAGGAAACGAGGTTTGATTCGAGGAATGAGACAAGTTCCAGTAATCCTTTCAGTAACTTTAAAACTTTGGCCATAGCCTCTTCCCTGAGGTACATGATTGAGTAAATAGTTCGTAAATTCTGTGTTAAGATCCCTGTTTGTTGACACTTTGGGCGAGATGATCCGCTGAATGTAAGATAAATCACACACATGACCGGTACGTAGGAGAAAGGAACTTGTGAGGATGTTGCAATACGCCTGTTAGTGTGTGACTATTCAATGGTCCAAGTCGGACCGAAACGTCGTCATAGGTTACTCTCTCCTATGTGCGGGTTATCTATGTATATTCCTGTGATGGTATTGTGCTTGTTTGTTCTTTAAGAAAAAAAAACGCAGTGTTCAGCTGTGTGAGTTATTTGGATTGGAACTGCTTCACTTTTCTCTTGTCAAACCTGATTATCTCCCATTCCTCAGGTGATGTGTGTCCCTTAAGGGATTAGCACTTCCCTGAAAATATCAACTTGAGCAAAGGAAGCCATAATGTGGGAGTGATCCTAGGACAGTTAATTGGCATTACTACTCTTGAAGCCCTGCTTCAAGTTGGTATACATGCAGTCAGGGGCGGATCTGCTATGAAACTAATGAAGCTTAGGCTTCAGGGCTCCATGATCCGGAGGGGCCCCAGAAGCGACTTTACTCCACATTGCTTACGGTATGATAAGGGGTTAAGAAATGGCCCGCATAACTGTTCAGACTTCAGGGCCCAAAAAATATAGGTCCGAAACTTCTTCCAATCCCGTACACTGCAACACGCTACACTCCCATGCTTGTACTACACGCTGGTACACTCCTGTGCTCCTCGGTAACCCCAGTACCCCTGCACTACGGATTTTGTTTTAATTAATGCGTACTTAGCTAAGCTGGGAAAATCCGGAGACATGTACTATCGTTCAAAGCGTCACTGGACTGGATAATAACCTCATCAAGAACATCGAAAGACCGACAAATGATCGATTACGGAGGCACGTTGTTAGAAAAACATTTATTGAGATAACGTTTCACTGTGTAGAGTTTTATCAAGCACTGATCAAGCTCTACACAGAGCCACATGTTGCCCCAGTATAAGCCTGTTTTACAGCGTGTCTTTACTTTACTGTTGTTGGCAGTAGGCAATATGGATCGACTCGGATTCTGGGGTTTACCAGTTGACGACGTCATTTCCAGGCGCGCGCGAGAAGGAACAACAACCAGTGTATGGTAGTGACTCACTTCCAGGAACCATGCAGTGATCACCAGAGCTCCACGTCTGCCGAGTTTCACGTATTCCTGCATTTATTTCCTTATATTTCAATGTATTATTCCATTTAGTTTTTAATAATTTTTCTAATTGTTTTTCTATTTATGAAGTAACTTTAATGGGACTCATTGCTTCTCTGGTTCTTCCTCTCATTATTATTTTATTTTTTTCTGTCGTGAGTTCATGTGGGTAAACCTGAGAATCTTACGGAATCATCCTCAAATTTTCAGTAATTATGTATTTTAGTAAAACAAATACACGAAGTATTATTAAATAGCGTAGTTTTCTATATACCAGTTTTATAAAACACATTACCATCATGCAACTCAAGCTTTCCATAGCTATGAATTCTAGATGTTTACCAAATCTACTTCGTAATCCTTATCATAGTTAAAGTCAGAAGTATTAGATTACTCCTCTTACGAGAGAAGGATTACTATGTATAGCCTAAACGATGTTGTGAAATCTCCTTTAGTGGACAGGTGAAGCATTATATTTTGTGAGCAGATAATCCTATAAAGAACAAACACGCACAGTACCGAGTAAATGGTTAAGGTCAGACCGAAACATCGACGTAAGCTTCTTTCTCTATTATGTCCTTCTTATTTGTGTACAGCTAATCCTATATAGGCCATTCAGGGAGAGAAGTAGTGATGGCTCGATAGGCTTATGTTTCTCTTTTTCTATTACATAATTTTCAGCAGTAGTTAGGTGGTTACTGGAGCACTGAGCTGATAAATGGATACACGAACACCTAGTAAAGAGCAAGACTTCATGTACCACAAATAATAAAGCCCATTCGTTGGCAATACTCATCTAAAATAAAGGCTTGATCTGCGTTACTTTTTTTTTTATTGTCAGTAAAACGAAAGTGTGGAACATTTATTACATTAATATTAGAGGTTTTGTGTTAGATGAACCATAATTGTAACTGAAATATGTGTAAATTTTTTTTTAGTTCGACATTTCACTTATAAGTGATAAAACATAATTCTCGCTGCGGACAAAATCTTCCACTAATGCAACAACATCGTCCACCTAGTGATAGGCTTCACCATTAAACCTTAACTGCATTTCGAACATGAATTCAACCGACGTCTATGTTTTCCTTATCTGCTGTACCAATTTTCTTCCTTAATATCCGAAGTTTAATTTTTGTTTTCTCGCTGTTCATTTACTAGCATTTTCTGAAAGACCTTTTATTTCCACTGTTATACATGACTTTTTGTGGTCATTTTTATTTCGATTTTTTCACTATTTTTTTTTTAACTCTTGTCCCCAGGTATCATTTTTTTTTTCAAAAAAATTTCTATCGTTTCAATATTAATTTCACCTTGATGATATTTTTCGACTCTGACCTCCAGATATTCTCGATTACTTATCACTTATCCTGCGTTACTGTCGCCCTTTTTAACTTTTAAAACTTTAGGCTTTCTTTTCTTTTCTCTTGAGCTAGAATGAGACGTCGAGAAAACTTATAATGGTTTTCGAAAGTTCTGGAAAGTTTTCACGAAACCATTAAGAGACTGAATCCGAATTTCTCCGTAATGAGAGAGACTCCAACCGGTCATTGTTGGGCCTAAACTTTGCACCTTGTTCGTAATCTCCATATCAGAATTTAATGTTCGAAATTCTAAATTTTCGTCAAAATTCGCTAGAGTTGGGACCGTGGAGGCGTTTCATTAGTGGCAGATAACTACCAGTTACTAGCAGGTGATAACTATCAGTTACTAGCAGGTGATAACTATCAGTTACTAGCAGGTGATAATTATCATTTATAACTTTCAGTTACTAGCAGGTGATAACTGTCAGTTATAACTATCTATTAACTAGCAGGTGATGACTATCAGTTACTAGCAGGTGATAACTATCAGTTATAACTATTATTTAACTAGCAGGTGATAACTATCAGTTACTAGCAGGTGATAACTATCAGTTATAACTATTATTTAACTAGCAGGTGATAACTATCAGTTAACTAGCAGGTGATAACTATCAGTTACTAGCAGGTGATAACTATCAGTTATAACTATTATTTAACTAGCAGGTGATAACTATCAGTTAACTAGCAGGTGATAACTATCAGTTACTAGCAGGTGATAACTATCAGTTACTAGCAGGTGATAACATCAGTTAACTAGCAGGTGATAACTATCAGTTACTAGCAGGTGACTATCTGACAGGTAACTATTTATCAGTGACAGGTAACTATCATAATTATCTATTAGTGCTAGGTTACAATATATCGCTATTATACCGGCACCAAAATAAATGATTTTCTGACAGCAATCACAATATCGAAAGAAAAATTAAACGCCATAGTTTTTAATAAATATATTTTGATCTACCATGATGCAACAAATGGAAAGTTACATAGATAAATAAAATAAATTGATATATCTACAAATACAATAATTTTTTAACGAACTGGCCGTCTCCCACGAAGGCAGAAATAGCCGAAATAAGAAAATAATCTCCATTATTCATTCAATAGCTGCCTTTGCAGAAGAGCTCAGATGTTACGATTTAAATGACCCTCCAAAGTGTAACATTCAAACTCCTCCTTCAGAAAGTAGGTACTGTACCTCCCACCTCCAGGACTCAAGTACGGCTAGCGCGTTTCCCTTAATCTCTATATAAATATTGCCTTGCTCACACCCCAACAGCACATCAAATCCCCGAGTCCACTTGTCTCTCACCTCAAGCCAATCAGCGCCACACACACACACACCTGCTGTATGCTAAAGCCCATTCCACTTAAAATCTCTTGTATTCCCTTCCTTCTTAGGATGACCCTTATCCCTTCTGCCTTTCACCCCCAGCTTTATGCACCCTCTCGGTCAATTCTGCTATATATATAATATATATATATATATATATATATATATATATATATATATATATATATATATATATATATATATATATATATATATATATATATATATGTGTGTGTGTGTGTGTGTGTGTGTGTGTGTGTGTGTGTGTGTACTCACCTATTTGTACTCACCTATTTGTGGTTGCAGGGGTCGAGTCCTAGCTCCTGGCCCCCGCCTCTTCACCGGTTGCTACTAGACCCTCTCTCCCTCCCCTGCTCCCATGAGCTTTATCAAACCTCGTCTTAAAACTGTGTATGGTTCCTGCCTCCACTACGTCATTTTCTAGGCTATTCCACTGCCTTACAACTCTATGACTGAAGAAATACTTCCTACTATCTCTCTGACTCATTTGTGTCTTCAACTTCCAATTGTGGCCTCTTGTTTCTGTGTCCCCTCCCTGGAACATCCTGTCCTTGTCCACCTTGTCTATTCCACGCAGTATTTTATATGTCGTTATCATGTGTGTGTGTGTGTGTGTGTGTGTGTGTGTGTGTGCATGTGTGCTTACACTTACGTTACAAGATATATTACCTTTCTGGATGGTTTCTGGCTTCCAGATAACTAACTTATATGTATTTGTTTCACACTCAGATTTTTGGTAGGTAGTTCCTCCATGGGAGGTAACTACCTAACAACTTTCTGAGTGGTTGTTAGAGATTAAATGTAGCTACGAAGGTCGACGATTATGGTAAGTGGTCGGTAATGTAATAAAGAGAAAAATATATAATTCAACACATCCTAGATTTTATCAGTCAACGAAGAACAATTAATCTGAGTTCAAAAATATCTTTTAATAATCACTTAAGAGTCTAACTTTGGAACGTGTGTTAATTAAGTTCACTGGATTACCTCTTAGACAAGATATTTTTTCCAATGACAGTTAT
>NC_091354.1:7214447-7259447 GCF_038502225.1 Cherax quadricarinatus
AATGACAGTTATCACTGCTTGAGCATAGTCACATTACCTGAAACTATCCTAACCTTTCATCATAAGAATCACAACCTTCTTCCCCACCCTAAAGATTTCTCAACCCCGCCAACCCCTACTGCGCCTCACAAAAGCCACAACCCCACACTCACCCTCAAGGTAACTCGCTTCCGCTCTCCTCTCCCACGAAAATCATAACCTCCTCTCTTCTATTCAACCCCCATTACCCTCATGAAACCCCCTCCCTCTCCTTTCCCTTGACTCTAGACCAAACAAATTACTTCCGCTTTATCTAACCACAACTCTGCTGCTAACTGTAACTCCCACACCTCTTCTCCCCAGGTTAAACTCGCATACTGACTTCAGAATCATGTGTAAGAAGACCCATTCTTTATAATGGAATATAGTAGGGGGTAAACGAAGCCGGGTTTTGTTTCAGCCATCTAATTAGTATAAAGAATGGGTCAATAGGGCATATAGGCCCTACAGGGGTCTCCCAGAGGGTAACTGTTATATATGACAGTGTAACCACGTACGACCTGCAGGGGCCGGCACATCTACTGCAGCGTTCCTCTGGTGTCGTGTCAGGATTCACCAATGAATTGTGTTATACGTCATGATGCAATTACACACGCCCGTACACAACGCATCTGTCATATAAATAGGGTTCCCACACACACTAGTGATGCACCCAATTAGATTTATATGTGTCATATAAATAGGGTAGGCACACACTGGTGACGCACCAAATTTGGTTGAAATCTCTCATATAAATAAAGAAGCCATACGCTGGTGATGCCCCTAATTAGGTTTAATCTATCATATAAATAGGGTAACCACACACACTGCTAATGCGCCCAGTTCGGCTCAAATAACTTCCTCCTTGGCCTCATTTGAAGTTACTCTAGTCTCTGACACCATTCTGGTTTTACATCAGTGATGCTCTGCAGATTCGAGGGACTTTGCTGGCTTTTCTGTGGCTTAATCAAACCCATCCTAATCAAATATAACTTAAGCTTAAATAACTTAACCAAACTTACACTTAAAATTAGTATTTGTGGAGCTACGGCAAACGTTAAGAAATTAACGCTGGGAGCCTCTGAAACAGACAGGGTTATTAACCTCGCTCTAACTACCCCTGATAACAAGCACTGGTCCATGGACCAAATTGCCTGTGTGAGCTGGGGGCCGTAATTGTAATTATACCAAAACTGAACTGACTCTATAATTGAAGGCTGAATTAGGAGCCTATTCTGGCGTGTGTGTGTGTGTGTGTGTGTGTGTGTGTACTCACCAATGTGTGGTTGCAGGGGTCGAGTCATAGCTCCTGGCCCCGCCTCTTCACTGGCCGATACCAATTCACTCTCTCCCTGATCCAAGAGCCTTATCGTATCTCATCTTAAAGCTATGTATGGATCCTGCCTCCACTACTTCACTCTCCAAATTGTTCCACTTCTTGACAACTCTATGGCTAAAGAAATTCCTCCCTAAGTGTGTGTGTGTGTGTGTGTGTGTGTGTGTGTGTGTGCAAACAAATGACCTGTTTGGCCAAGTTTGCACTTGTGATGGGGAATATAAGGTGCAGTGTTTGCTTAGCAAGGAAATTACTCTGCTTCTTAACTTATGTGGCCATTGTGTATAATTAATGAGTAAACAAAGAAAGGGGACCCCGCGTACCACCACCACCAAACACTACCAAACACCACCACCACTACCAAACACCACCACCACCAAACACCACCACCAAACACCACCACCACCAACACCAAACACCATCACCACCAAACACCACCACCACCCCCACCAGACACCACCACCACCAGACACCACCACCACCAAACACCACCACCAACACCACCAAACACCGCCAATACCAGCACAACATCAGCCAACCACACACCACTATTATCACCGACCACAACCGTCCCCCTCCCCACCACGACGACGACGACCAACACCACCTCAACCACGAACCCCGCCACGACCTCTTCCACCCCCACCACGATCACCATCACCTCAGGTGGTCATCAAGCAGCGACATTTCCCGAAGTGTCGCAGTTTGTCCTGAGCTCTTCCAGACATTTTTTTGCCCTTTCGTCTGGACCACAACCACTGTCCTCCAGACTTCATGACCCCGACCAGGGAGACCTGGCCTCCTCCTTGCAGAGAGAGAGAGAGAGAGAGAGAGAGAGAGAGAGAGAGAGAGAGAGAGAGAGAGAGAGAGAGAGAGAGAGAGAGAGAGAGAGAGAGAGAGAGAGAGTGAGAAAGAGAGAGAGAGAGAGAAAGAGAGAGAGAGAGAAATTTGATTACACAACTCATCAGTTAGATCTAAATAAGCCGACCTTAAAAATTAAACTTTTCCAATTTTTTAGTTAAATTCCGCTATATATATATATATATATATATATATATATATATATATATATATATATATATATATATATATATATATATATATATATATATATATATATATATATATATATATATATATATATATATATATATATATATATATATATATATATAATCAATGGTCAACTTAAATATATTTAATATTACACTAAATATATTATATTTTTCTCGTTATGCTCAGGTCGATTTCCGCTGATTTATGTCAAAAACAAATTTTCATTCCGCTTATTCGGCAAAGTGAATCATTGGGTTTTCATGTCAACGCCGCTACGAGCCGGTGTACAACAGGTCACAAGACAACACCTGAGTTCGCAATAAGCATCATAGGTATATTTCCAGTGGAGTTCGTGTCTTTTATATCTTATATCTCACACCCGCTGTATAACCCTTGTGAGTTTAGCGCTTAGTTCTGCCTGTAATAATATCCACACAGTACTTCTACCTGAAATTCATGTTAAATTTTCCACAATTTTGCCAAAAACAGCCATTTCTTCTTTAAAAACAATATGGCATATGTAATAAAGAATGGGAAAAATTAATGGAAATGTTCGGGGTCTGCGGAAGTAAGTTACTTCTGCTCTAAAAGCAATACAATTTTTTTATAAACAGACAGTCGAAGGGTCAGATTAGACACCTCTTAAAAAATGGCCAGTAAATGGATGGGTTACCACGGGACAGATGTTGTGGGTCTGAGACATATCATTAGACGAATTAGGATTTCCTGTTTCAAATATGTCTCATTTACTTATAGTTATGATAAATGAGACACATGTGCAACATTTGGGCTGTGTTTATTCTGGAAACGTTATGTTTCAGGTAATCAGTTACTCATGGTGAGGGACGGACTACCTCAAGCTCCTCGTCTTCCATTTATCTCTGCATTGGACTGAAGAAGCTGGAGAAACGCTTTCAAAATAAAGATTCCCAAATGTTGCATAAGTCTTATTTCAACGTCTGTCTGTCTGTCTGTCTGTCTGTCTGTCTGTCTGTCTGTCTGTCTGTCTGTCTGTCTATCTGTTTGTCTGTCTGTCTCTTTCATGTGTTTATTAACGTTACCTTAATCATCAAACTTATCTTCTTATCCCAATTATTTGTTTTTTAACGAATTTTTCCTCTTCACTCCTCTCCTTTCATTTTCATCTCTCCCCTCTTCATCTCTTTCCTCTACGTCCCTTTCATCCTCACCCCTCTCATTCACACTCCAGTTATCATTAGATCTCACCCTCCTCCACCTTCATCTCTCTCCTCTTCTCATCCTTCTCTATTTTGCCTTCTGCTTTTCCCTGCTTTTTCCTCCTCACTCCTTTCCTCTTCACAGTTCTCCTTCTTACCTCTCTTCTCATCACCTTTTTTCTTTTCACATTTTTTTCATATCCCGTCATTCTGTTTCCATATCCCGTCATTCTCCATCCGTATTCCGTCATTCTCCCTCCATATTCCGTCATTCTCCCTCCGTATCCCGTCATTCTCCCTCCGTATCCCGTCATTCTCCCTCCGTATCCCGTCATTCTCCCTCCATATCCCGTCATTCTCCCTCCGTATCCCGTCATTCTCCCTCCGTATCCCGTCATTCTCCCTCCGTATCCCGTCATTCTCCCTCCGTATCCCGTCATTCTCCCTCCGTATTCCCGTCATTCTCCCTCCGTATCCGTCATTCTCCCTCCGTATCCCGTCATTCTCCCTCCGTATCCCGTCATTCTCCCTCCGTATCCCGTCATTCTCCCTCCGTATCCCGTCATTCTCCCTCCGTATCCCGTCATTCACCCTCCGTATTCCGCCATTCTCCTTCCACATCCTTTCTCTCTATTTCTTTTAGTTGCTTCCTGCCTCTCGCCCTTCCTTTTCCACGTCACCTCCTGATTGCTCTCCCATTGATTCTTCATTATGTTTCCACAAACTTCCTCTCACAGGGTTCAGCAATAAAAGTGGAGGGAAGGAAGTGGGAAGCGGAGGGTGGAAGGGAGGAATGAAGAGGAGGGATCTATGCATGGAGGGAGTGAAAGAGGGAAGGAGAAAGGGGGAGATGGAGTGAAAGAGAAACGTAGAAAGGGAGGGAGTGAAAGAGATGGATAAAGTGAAAGAGGAAAGGAAATAGGGAGCGAAAGGGGAAAAGGAGGGATGGAATGAAAGAGGAAAGGGAAGGATGGAATGAAATAGGAAGGGAGAAAGGGAGGTAAGGAAGGTGGTAAAATGAAAGAGCGGTTAGGAAAACGTGCAGAAGAATAAAACAGAGAATGAAAGAGAAATAGCGAGGGTCGGGTGAGAGAACCTTAACGAGTGTGATTTAAACTTAATTGTTACGACAAGGACGTGCTGCTAGTGAAAAGGGAGAAAAGAAAGGGCAAAACGTGCAAATTACCTATTCATAAATACCTTCTATTAGCTACAGGAGCAGCGTTTGGCTCGTGGTGTCCCGTCTTCACTAACGTGAATCATCAGTTTTTTTTTATATATATTTTTAAGAGTTGCAGCGCTAACAACTGCTGTGTTAGGTTCATTTCGCTGGTCTACTATCATGCCTAAATTTTTTATTTATTCGGCTTCTTTCGATCAACTTTTTTTCCTCAATTTACAGTTGTGGCTTCTTGTTATCTCTGTTACTAGTGTGTGTGTGTGTGTGTGTGTGTGTGTGTGTGTGTGTGTGTGTGTGTGTGTGTGTGTGTGTGTGTGTGTGTGTGTGTGTGTGTGCGTGTGTGTGTGTGTGTGTGTGTGTGCGTGTGTATGTGTGTGTGTGTGAGTGTGTGTTTTTGTGTGTGTATGTGTTTGTGTGTGTGTGTGTGTGGGCGCGTGTGTGTGTGTGTGTGTGTGTGTGTGTGTGTGTGTGTGTGTGTGTGTGTGTGTGTGTGTGTGTGTGTGTGTGTGTGTGTGTGTGTGTGTGTGTGTGTGTGTGTATGTGTGTGTGTGTGTATGTGTGTGTGTGTGTGTACTCACCTAGTTGTACTCACCTAGTTGAGGTTGCAGGGGTCGAGTCCAAGCTCCTGGCCCCGCCTCTTCACTGGTCGCTACTAGGTCACTCTCCTGAACCGTGAGCTTTATCATACCTCTGCTTAAAGCTATGTATGGATCCTGCCTCCAATACATCGCTTCCCAAACTATTCCACTTCCTGACTACTCTGTGGCTGAAGAAATACTTCCTAACATCCCTGTGATTCATCTGTGTCTTCAACTTCCACTGTGTGTGTGTGTGTGTGTGTGTGTGTGTGTGTGTGTGTGTGTGTGTGTGTGTGTGTGTGTGAATGTTATGTACAGAAGAAATTAGAATATTGTGGAGTATTGGCACTGAAATTCTGTTCATTTATGGGTCAGTTGTTGACAATTTTTCGAGATTAAGAAGGAAGACTGGGAAAGAAAAGACGAACAAAGCAAGGAAGGAAAACTGTAACCCAAAAATCAAAACGAAAGGAGGTAAGAGATTAAGATGGAAAATAATAAAAGGCGTAATAAAAACCACTGGCAGAAGAGACGCAAGACGCAATAAAAATTTAGATTTCGGAAAAATGAAACTGTGGGAGAACAGCGAATACTACGGGAGTAAATGCAAGGAGAGGAGAAAGAAAGAGACAGAGGGGAAAGAAAGAAGAGACGGAAGGGGTGGGGGTGGGGGGGGTAAAAGAAGAGACTGAAGTAGTGGAGACAGGATGTAAGTCTCGCCTGAACATCGGAGTTCACTCACTCGCCGGGTACATGACCCCTGACCCCGGGGATACCCACCATTTCCGCTAATCACGGAGCAGATAACGTAATTAAAGGGAACGTGCTCTTTAAATATATTTTTCTAATTTGTGGTGAACGAATTAAATCCCACACACACACACACACACACACACACACACACACACACACAACACACACACACACACACACACACACACACACACACACACACACACACACACAACACAAACACACACACCACACACACACACACATACACACACAACACAAACACACACACACACACATACACAACACACACACACACACACACAACACACACACACACACACACACACATACACAACACACACACACACACACATATGGCAAACAATAAACAATAGATGTTATGATAAAAACTTTAGCCCTGTAATTACTAACATATAATTACATATAAAATTTATGTTCTTAATTTTTTTTACCACAAACAGGCTAATAATATTGGCCAAAAATGAACAGGGAGAGAGAGAGGGAGGGAATAACTAGAGGGAGGAAGAGAGAGAGGGAGGAAATAACAAGAGGGAGGAAAAGAGAGAGAGAAAGAGAGGGAGTAACAAGAGGAGGAGTTAATAAAGACAACACAATTACGATAAGACTAAAGATAATAACATAATAACTAAAAGTAGCAAAGTATTAACTAAAAATATTAACATAATGACAAAAAATAACAAAAAAAAAATTGAAGTGATGGCAGAGTTGGTGCTGATTTGCCTCACAAATTTTTTTTTTTTTACCTTACAAAATAATGAGAGAAGGAAAAAAAGTGAAAGACAAAAGGTAGAAGGAGATGTAAGAAAGAACCAAGATAAGGGAAGGAAGAGCCAAAATAAGTGGAGAAACACTTTACAGTGAGGTTAAACACACTGACAATGTCTATGTCCTTAACACTTGTGCCCATCAATTATGTGCGTGAGTGCTCACCCATTTGTGGTTGCAGGGGTCGATTCACAGCTCCTGGCCCTGCCTTTTTTTGCTATTTCCTACTAGTGGTAGGAAATGAAGAAAGAAAATGGAAAGAAATAAGCAAAATAGTTAACCACCTTGGAACCTTGTTTGACTGGAGGCACAGCCAATAGCCCCTCCAGACAGGGCCTTAAGCCATCCACCAACAACGAAATACCTTTCATCAGTGGACTTCTAGGGGAGTCAAATGCAATGTTTGCAGCCTTCACAGAGACCCAAGCAAAATATTACTTTGACAGTGAAATATGGATACCTGGGTATAACCTTTTCAGATGCGACAGAAAGAACAGGTAACAAGGGGGGGTTGGCTTGTATGTCAGAGAGTCGCTCATTTTCAGAGATACTGAACACCACAAATGATGTAGTTGAAGTTCTAACAAAAATCGAGAACCAACTTAGTCGTCGTGCTTGTATATAAGCCACCAGATGCAACTTCCCAACAGTTCAAAGAACAGCTATCAAAAATTGACTACTGTCTGGAAAACCCTCGATCCCCATCCCCAAACATCTTGCTGCTTGGTGACTTCAATATAAGACACACAAAATGGAAGAATGTAGCAAATAATGTTGTAGCAGAAATAATCCCTGGAGGAAGCTCAGATGAAAAGTCACACACACACACACATACACACACACACACACACACACACACACACACACACACACACACACACACACACACACACACACACACACACACACACACACACACACACACACACACACACACACACACACGAGCTGCTGAATTTCTGCAATAAACACAAGACTGGAGAATACACTTGACCTTATTTTCACAAATAATGAGGACCTGGTAAGAAACATAATATAAAAAACAACTAATTCTGATCACAATCTAATCGAAGTCCAGACTTACATGCACAGGAGACCTGATCAGCAAAATGCATACAGCTCTGAGGGTACCTTTACCAAATTCAACTTCAACAACAAGAGCATCAACTGGGACCAGGTAAACTATGTCCTAAATTAAACATGTTGGGAAGATATCTTAGATTACAATGACCCTAACCAGTGCCTTGAAAAGATCATCTTTCTGGTAGCTGAAGTATGTTCAAGGCATATTCCCCTAAAAGAACGTAAGAACGTAAGAAAGAAGGAACACTGCAGCAGGCCTACTGGCCCATGCGAGGCACGTTCAATTCTCCTACTGGCTTAGGCCAACGCCCTAACCTAGTCAGGTCAGGTCACATTCACTTAAGGAGCACGTCATCTGACCTAGTAGCACAAGCTAGTCAGGTTCAACTCACACCCACCCACACCCACTCATGTATTTATCTAACCTATTGTTAAAACTACACAACGTCTTAGCTTCTATGACGGTACTCGAGAGTTTGTTCCACTCATCCAAACCAGTGCTTTCCTATATCCTTCCTGAATCTGAATTTTTCCAACTTTAAGCCATTGCTGGGAGTCCTGTCTCGGCTAGATATTTTTAGCACGCCATTTACATCCCCTTTATTTATTCCTGTTTTCCATTTATAGACCTCAATCACATCCCCTCTAATTCTACGCCTTTCTAGAGAGTGCAGATTCAGGGCCCTCAGTCTATCCTCATAGGAAAGATTTCTGATACATGGGATCAACTTTGTCATCCTCCTTTGTACGTTTTCCAGAGCATTTATATCCATTCTGTAATACGGTGGCCCGGTGGTCTGGTGGCTAAAGCTCCCGCTTCGCACACGGAGGACCCGGGTTCGATTCCCGGCGGGTGGAAACATTTCGACACGTTTCCTTACACCTATTGTCCTGTTCACCTAGTAGCAAATAGGTACCTGGGTGTTAGTCGACTGGTGTGGGTCGCATCCTGGGGGACAAGATTGAGGACCACAATGGAAATGAGTTAGACAGTTCTCGATAACGCACTGACTTTCTTGGGTTATCCTGGGTGGCTAACCCTCCGGGGTTAAAAATCCGAACGAAATCTTATCTTATCTTAACTGGGCAGCATAATCTAAATGAGGCCTAACCAAAGATATATAGAGTTGAAGAACAACCTGAGGACTTCTATTATTTATACTTCTTGATACGAAGCCAAGGATTCTGTTAGCTTTATTGCGAACAGTTATGCACTGTTGTCTTGGTTTCAGGTTATTGCTAACCAGAACTCCTAAATCCTTTTCACAATCAGTAATGTATTAAGATCAACATTATTTAGTTTATATGTGGCAAGGTTATTATCCTGTCCAACATTTAGAACTTTGCATTTGTCTATATTAAACTGCATCTGCCAGGAGAAGAAGAATCACTGAGCTCCTCAAGAATGTAAGATTATCTGAAACACGGAAGGAAGTGCTAACCAGGAAAGAGGAAAATACTGAGCTTAAGTTTAAGGACTCATACAGGATCCAGGAGAGACAAGAGGAGCTAGAAACGATTAGTGAAACTGAAAGAAATTCGAAATATTTCTTTTCATATACCAAAAACAAGGCAAAAACCACATTTAGTATAGGGCCCTTACTCAGACAAGACGGCTCTTACAAAGATGACGACAAAGAAATGAGTGAGATACTGAAATCTCAATATGACTCTGTGTTCAGCGAGCCACTAATCAATCTAAAGATAGCTAATCCAAATAATTTTTTCATGAATGAGCCTCAAAACCCTGTCAATGTAGGCCATATTTCTGACATAACCCTAACTCCACTAGACTTTGAGAAAGCCATTGACAACATGCCCATGCACTCAGCACCAGGCCCAGGCTCGTGGAACTCTGTGCTCATTAAGAACTGCCCTAAATATGATATGGAGAAGGAGCATAGATACAGGTGAAATTCCACAGTCACTGAAAACAACGGATATAGCCCCACTCCATAAAGGTGGCAGCAAAGCAGTAGCTAAGAACTACCGACTAATAGCTTTAACGTCTCACATAAAAATCTTTGAAAGAGTTCTAAGAAACAGGATTGCAAACTACTTGGATTCCCAACAACTGTACAATCCAGGACAACATGGGTTCAGAGCAGGTCGCTCCTGCCTCTCGCAACTACTGGATCACTATGATATGGTCTTGGATGCGCTGGAAAACAAACAGAATGTAGATGTAGTATACACAGTGTGTGCGAAAGCCTTTGGCAAGTGCAATCATGGTGTAATAACACACAAAATTTGTGCTAAAAGGATAACTGGCAAAGTAGCCAGACGGCTCTTCAACTTTCTAACCAATTGAACACAAAGAGTAGTGGTAAACAGAGTTAAATCGGAAGCTGCCATAGTGAAGAGCTCTGTTCCACAAAGCACAGTACTCGCACCTATCCTGTTCCTCATTCTCATATCAGACATAGACAGAGATGTAAACCTTACCTTTGTATTATCCTTTGCAGACGATACTAGGATCTGCGTGAGAGTGTCATCCATTGAGGACACTAAAATAACAAAAAAGGTAAAATACCGTGACTGGAACGATACACAAATAACCCGCACATAAAAGAAGATATAAACCAAGTTTTCCAATGGGCAACAGAGAACAATATGATGTTCAATGAAGACAAATTCCAACTACTCCGTTATGGAAAACTGGAGGAAATAATAACTAGAACTGGGTATACTACAAATTCTAATCACACAATAGAGCGGAAAAGTAATGTGAAGGACCTGGGAGTGGTAAGGTCTGAGGATCTCACCTTCGAGGATCACAACAATACCATTATCACATCTACGAGGAAACTGATAGGATGGATAATGAGAACATTCAAGACAAGAGATGCCAAGCCAATGATGATTTTTTTTAAATCACTTGTTCTCTCTAGGCTGGAATACTGCTGTACATTAACATCTCCATTCAAGGCAGGTGAAATTGCAGCTATAGAGAATGTACAGAGAACCCTTACTGCACGTATAAGTTCCATTAAACACCTTAACTACTGGGAACGCTTGGAAGCACTTGACTTGTACTCACTGGAGCGCAGGCGAGAGAGATACATCATAATCTACACCTGGAAGATTCTGGAGGGACTGGTCCCTAATCTGCACATAAATCACTCCCTACGAAAGCAAAAGACTTGGCAGGCGATGCAACATACCCCCCAGTGAAAAGTAGGGGCTCCATTAGTACACTAAGAGAAAACACAATAAGTGTCCGGGGTCCAAGACTGTTCAACAGCCTCCCACCGTCCATAAGGGAAACTACCAATAGACCCCTGGTTGTCTTCAAGAGGGAGCTGGACAGATACCTAGTCAGTGCCGGATCAGCCGGGCTGTGGTTCGTATGTTGGACTACGTGCGGCCAGCAGTAACAGCCTCGTTGATCAGGCCCTGATCCACCAGGAGACCTGGTCATGGATCGGGCCGCGGGGAGGCGTTGATCCCCGGAATACCCTCCAGGTAGACTCCAGGTAGACTCCAGGTAGACTCCAGGTAGACCCCTCGTAGACTCCAGGTAGACTCCAGGTAGACCCCTGGTAGACTCCAGGTAGGATCACTCTTTGTGTGTGTGTCCCTCCCCTTGACGCTGGTGAAGGGAATTTGATCTGTGCTCCAGTTCCCTGAATTAAGCCTGAATACCTTCCATCCCCCCTACATGCGCTGTATAATCCTACGGGTTTAGCTCTCCCATTGATTATAAATATAATTACAATAATGTGTGTGTGTGTGTGTGTGTGTGTGTGTGTGTGTGTGTGTGTGTGTGTGTGTGTGTGTGTGTGTGTGTGTGTGTGTGTGTGTGTATGTGTGTGTGTATGTGTGTGTTCTCACCTTTATCGTACTCACCTAATCGTCTTTGCTTCTTCATGCACTTGACAGCTTGCTGCCTTTTCACTGCAAACATTAGCATAAATTACTCGGTTATAAAACATTCCACATGCACATGCATAAACATTTCGATAACATTACAGCATGAAACTTGTGTGGTCATTATAACGCTGCAACATGTATGTGTCTTGTAGCACATGATACAAACATTGAGTATTCGTATGACTGAGTATGTGGCAAGGATAACATCTGTGTGATTTGTTAGAAAAATGTTTTTAACAGAATGATGCATTAACATTCTGTTAAAAACAGTTTTCCAACAACTTACACAGATGTTATACTTGCTACATACACAGTCATACGAATACTCAATCCCAACCCATTTTCTGTTATTCAATGACAAGGAATTTCATCTCTGGTAATCACAAAATCGTATAAAACTAGATTTTTTCATATTAAATTTCAATCTGGCTTTACCAGAATAAACGGAGCTTCCCAACTCTCTCATCAATCTCCCACTGTTTCAGCAAATTTATTCTCCGACAATGCACAGCAATGCAATTCTCGCCCAATAACCTTGCAACACATTTCTTGACTCGGTATTTGCAGCAAACTATTTCGATAGGAGAAAAATAATTGTTGGATATCTTCACGCATTACTCACTGTAACGATCGATAACGTAACACCTTTCTCGTTTACCGACAATACCAACAGTAGGAGCAGCAGTAGAAGAACGGCCAGCAGCAGTCCGACAACCAGCAGTAACAGCAGCAACACAAGGAACAGCAGAACGACCAGCAGCAGTCCGACAATCAGCAGTAGCAACAGCAACACCAGGAACATCAGAACAACTATCAGCAGTACGCCAACCAGCAGTAACAGCAGCAACACAAGGAACAGCAGAACGACTAGCAGTAGTCCGACAACCAGCAGTAACAGCAGTAACACAAGGAACAGCAGAACGACCAGCAGCAGTCCGACAACCAGCAGTAGCAACAGCAACACAAGGAGCATCAGAACGACTATCAGCAGTACGCCAACCAGCAGTAACAGCAGCAACACAAGGAACAGCAGAACGACTAGCAGCAGTCCGACACCAGCAGTAGCAGCAGCAACACAAGGAGCATCAGAACGACTATCAGCAGTACGCCAACCAGCAGTAACAGCAGCAACACAAGGAACAGCAGAACGACTATCAGCAGTACGACAACCAGCAGTAACAGCTGCTACACAAGGAGCAGCAGAACGACCAGCAGCAGTACGACAACTAGCAGTAGCAAAACAAGGATTAGCAAAAGCTACAGTAACAGAAAAAACAGCAGCAGCAGTAACAGAAAACCAACAGAAACAATAGCATCAGCAGAAAAAAAGCGCAATACCAACAGCTCTTATTTCACTTCTAGCAGCACCAGTACCACTAATAACAACACAAGAGGAGCTGCAGCAGCACCCTTACCGGCACCAAGCGCACCAGCAACAACTACAGCAGCTGCAAAGGCATCAGTACCGTAGTACGAACAGCATCAGCAGCAGCAAAAGCTGTAGCTGTCACACAGCAGCACCACACAACCACTAACATCAGCATTACCACCAGTACGACCAATACCATTAGGAGTTCCACTAATAGCACCAGTACTTTAAGAACTACCAGTATGACTAATACCATCAGCAAGTGCAATGAGACACGTACTTGTGTGTGTGTGTGTGTGTGTGTGTACTCACCTAGTTGAGATTGCAGGGGTCGGGTCCTAGCTCCTGGCCCCGCCTCTTCACTGGTCGTTACTAGGTCACTCTACCTGAACCGAAACCTTTATCATACCTCTGCTTAAAGCTATATAAGGATCCTGCCTCCACTACATCGTTTCCCAAACTATTCCACTTCCTGACTACTCTGTGGCTGAAGAAATACTTCCTAACATCCCTGTGATTCATCTGTGTCTTCAACTTCCAACTGTGTCCCCTTGTTGCTGTGTCCCATCTCTGGAACATCCTGTCTTTGTATGTACTCACCTATTTGTACTCACCTATTTGGTGTGTGTATGTGTGTGTGTGTGCGTGTGTGTGTGTACTCACCTAGTTGTACTCACCTAGTTGAAGTTGCAGGGGTCGAGTTCAAGCTCCTGGCCCATCCTCTTCACTGGTCTCTACTAGGTCACTCTACCTGAACCGTGAGCTTTATCATACCTCTGCTTAAAGCTATGTATGGATCCTGCCTCCACTACATCGCTTCCCAAACTATTCCACTTCCAGACTACTCTGTGGCTGAAGAAATACTTCCTAACATCCCTGTGATTCATCTGTGTCTTCAATTTCCAACTGTGTCCCCTTGTTGCTGTGTCTCATCTCTGGAACATCATGTCTTTGTCCACCTTGTCAATTCCTCTCAGTATTTTGTATGTCGTTATCATGTCCCCCCTATCTCTCCTGTCCTCCAGTGTCGTCAGGTTGATTTCCCTTAACCTCTCCTCGTAGGACATACCTCTTAGCTCTGGAACTAGTCTTGTTGCAAACCTTTGCACTTTCTCTAGTTTCTTTACGTGCTCGGCTAGGTGTGGGTTCCAAACTGGTGCCGCATACTCAAATATGGGCCTAACGTACACGGTGTACAGGGTCCTGAACGATTCCTTATTAAGATGTCGGAATGCTGTTCTGAGGTTTGCTATGCGCCCATATGCTGCAGCAGTTATTTGGTTGATGTGCGCTTCAGGAGATGTGCCTGGTGTTATACTCACCCCAAGATCTTTTTCCTTGAGTGAGGTTTGTAGTCTCTGGCCCCCTAGACTGTACTCCGTCTGCGGTCTTCTTTGCCCTTCCCCAATCTTCATGACTTTGCACTTGGTGGGGTTGAACTCCAGGAGCCAATTGCTGGACCAGGTCTGCAGCCTGTCCAGATCCCTTTGTAGTTCTGCCTGGTCTTCGATCGAATGAATTCTTCTCATCAACTTCACGTCATCCGGAAACAGGGACACTTTGGAGTCTATTCTTTCCGTCATATCGTCTTGTGTATGTGTGTGTGTGTGTGTGTGTGTGTGTGTGTGTGTGTGTGTGTGTGTGTGTGTGTGTGTGTGTGTGTGTGTGTGTGTGTGTGTGTGTGTGTGTGTGTGTGTGTGTGTGTGTGTGTGTGTGTGTGTGTGTGTCAGCTGTTATCATGTCATTGCAGCGTTCATTTGTGTGCCAAACTTAACATTAATCGAAAGCAACAACAGATGGGCTGTTTATTTGCTGACGGAATTCTGTGGTGTGTGACTGTTATGTTTTGTTATATTTATTATGATGTGAAGAATGAAAGGTCACACATAACGTGGCACGAATATTTCACGAATAGCAGCATTTTTTACTGAAGAAGAAGAAGTAGCAATAATAGTAGTAAGAGTAGAGCAGTAGATTAGTGTTAGTAGTTGAAGTAGCGTAGTAGTAGATTCGTTACTAGTTACCATAGAGAGAGAGAGAGAGAGACAGACAGACTCGTTACTAGTCACCATAGCGAGAGAGAGAGAGAGAGAGAGAGAGAAAGAGAGAGAGAGAGAGAGAGAGAGAGAGAGAGAAAGAGAGAGAGAGAGAGAGAGAGAGAGAGAGAGAGAGAGAGAGAGAGAGAGAGAGAGAGAGAGAGAGAGAGAGAGAGAGAATCAGTCTCGCTGTTCTTCCTTCAACTCTTATATTTATTTGTGCTGGTGGCTGCGATTGTGGTGGTTTCCGTGGCGGTGGTTGCGGTGGTGGTGGTTGAGATGGTGGTAGTTGAGGTGGTTGTGGTCTTTATGAGGCGTGCGTGGGGATCGAACTAGAGTATATAGGGTTCTTGTAGCATTGGTTGATGGGGGTTTGAGTGGGTGTGTGGCAGGTTGCAGGGGCGTGAACGTGAGGTGTGGGCAAACTAAATGGGTAGTGGGGGGGAGGGAGGAGTTGTGGGTGGGGGTGGGTGTCACCTCAGTACATTTCAACACGCACCCAGGTGGTGGGGAGGGGGGTTGGTGGGGGATTGGTGGGGGTTGGGACTGTGTTGTGGGGGAGGACTGATCAGTACAGTAGAACACGCAACCAGGTGGGTGAATTGTGGCGGGGTACCTAGTTGGTGGTGTGGGGACGCTAGTAGTGGGTCGGACTCACCAAGGTTGCTAGTTACATTGTGGTGGTCAAGGCAAGTCTAGCAACCATAAATTGAAATCTGATAAAAAAAAGTATGAACGTAATTACGAAGGAAAGAGTAAGAAGAAAAAAAATGTGGTGTTATTGCTTGTGGTGGTTGTGGTGGTTGTGGTGGTTGTGGTGGTTGTGGTGGTTGTGGTGGTTGTGGTGGTTGTGGTGGTTGTGGTGGTTGTGGTGGTTGTGGTTGTTGTGGTGGTTGTGGTGGTTGTGGTGGTTGTGGTGGTTGTTGTGGTTGTTGTGGTGGTTGTTGTGGTGGTTGTGGTGGTTGTTGTGGTGGTTGTGGTTGTTGTGGTGGTTGTGGTGGTTGTTGTGGTGGTTGTGGTTGTTGTGGTGGTTGTGGTGGTTGTGGTGGTTGTGGTGGTTGTGGTGGTTGTTGTGGTTGTTGTGGTTGTGGTGGACGGTGGTTGCTGGCGTTGATGCTAGAAGGTGGGTGTGATAAACAGGTAAAGTGGGATGGGCATGAGAGATACCCAAGAGAGGTGGGCAGGTGTTGTAGAGAGGATGTGGTGGGCAGACAGTCATACATACAGGCAGGGACACTGTAAACACCACAACAGACTTGCAGTATTATTCTGACTGACACACATGACAGATTACCACCGGAGATATGAATCAGCAATTTTTTCCGTCTTTGATTTAGGAAAAAAGTCCGATGAAAGAAGAACAGAGGAAGGGAGAGACAAGAGATGAAATTATCTTTCGACTGTAACACAACCTCGCTTAATAACGTCCTATCTGCTTATAAAACAACCTTACCTAATAAAAACACACGTTATAAAACTTCATCATATTAAGAAATACACTCTTGTTGCCCAACTCCCTGATGTTATAATACTCGGTCGTCTTATAAGACGCCCTCGCGGTATAATGCTCCCTGGAGTTATTAATCCCCTCGAGTACTCTAAAGGCTGAGCTTGGCAATTCTGTGGCTCCCCGGGGTAATTTTCTTAAGAGCGAGAGAGGAACGTTTGCCAGAAAGGTATCAACATTGCCGACGACGTTGATAACGAAGACGGTGACGGAGAAGGTAGGAACTTGTTGGTGTTCATGTCTAAATAGGGAGAATGACTAGTTATCGGTATACAGGAAGATGAGTAACGAAAACATTTAGTTAGGCTTTAGGCTGTTAAGTAAAAGGACACAGATGTAACTAATGTGACATTTTATTGTGGCAACGTTTCGCTCTCCAGAAGCTTTATAAAGCCCCTGGAGAGCGAAACGTTGCCACAATATGTCACATTAGCTGCATCTGCGTCCTTTTACTTAACATATTGTAGGTAATTCTACCAATATTAATAATATTTTAAGCTGTGGACTTGCTATTACTCAGCAACAAGAATGATTTAATCCCTTAACTAGGTATTAAAGTAAATTCTGAGTGGATATACACAGTGACATACACCTAGGCCTTGTTATACTCACTTGGTTCACTAACGTTACCAGACTGTGTAATAGGCAAATATGTATGTATGTATGTATGTATGTATGTATGTATGTATGTATGTATGTTGAAGAAATCACAATAAACGTGTGATTACATATATTTAAAAATACCACAGTGAAAATAGAAAAAACACCTGAACGCTTGCATATGTATATTTTCTGAAAATACGTATTAGCATATGAGAGCGCTCATGTGTTTTTCCTATTTTCACCGTGGTATTTTTATATGTATGTTCGTATGTATGTACGGGGTAAGGATGATTATCATATTTACCTTTTCACTCACCAGGATTTACAGTGACTTGATTATTAAATACATGGAACCTAGTGATTCTTTATTCACAGTGGAATGGCCAAGGATTCATTGCTATACAGTGTGACATCAACTGGTATATGTTCTTGAAGGATAAGTTGCAATACCATCGCTGGTGGTATACCTGTCACAGCAAAATAAAAAGTAGATAACTTGCTTCTTAATAATAGTCCTCTTGTAGAGACTAAGTCTACGAACCATTAAGTTTCGTTATTCCTGTATAAAAATAGCGATCTGGAAACAAACCTGCTATTTGGAGGGCGGGTGTTGCTGCTAGTAGAGACTAGTGTGTGTGTGATGCAACATGTCATGTCTGTGTTCACTGTGTTTACTCTACTAACGAAGCCCATAAGACAGAGGCGACGCTGCCAGCAGAGTTATGGGGGAGCTTGTATTCTGTTACGCCTTTTAAATCAAGGGGAGCTATTTAATTAAGAGACTCTTAGAGAAAGAGGCAATTAAATTGACAAACTGCTTAAGGACGCTGTAAATATCCAGGTATATATATTTATATCACCTCTGGCTCCAACATCTGTTATTACCTATTTATGAATTACTGCATGTATCCTTCTATTAATCAACGGCAATCATTAAATACAATAACGCACCATATGTGTGTCACTACACACACACACACACACACACACACACACGTTAGGAAGTATTTCTTCAGTCACAGAGTTGTCAGCAAGTGGAATAGCCTAGCAAGTGAAGTAGTGAAGGCAGGAACCATACATAGTTTTAAGAAGAGGTATGACAAAGCTCAGGAAGCAGAGAGAGAGAGGACCCAGTAGCGATCAATGAAGAGGCGGGGCCAGGAGCTGAGTCTCGACCCCTGCAACCACAATTAGGTGAGTATAATTAGGTGAGTACACACACACACACACACACACACACACACACACACACACACACACACACACACACACACACACACACACACACACACACACACACACACATATATATATACGCACACAAAAGCACCTAATATTCAAAGTCATTAGAAAAACGATATTTAGTAAATAAGGTCTCCATCTTGGAGCTTAATTACCCTGACACAGGTCGCACCTCAGCCAAATACCAAATACCTCATGTGTCCACATTACGTCCCATGTATTTCCCTAATGTATCTCGTGTATCCAAGAGAACACGCACTCAGACACCTCACTACCAAGTACCATCATAAAGTATGAATATTTTCCATTGAAAAAAATTGTTTTGCACTAACACTAAGGCCTATTTATAAATAAAGCAATAAGACAGTATAGCGTTCATGACTCACGAAATCGTCATGACACGATTGCAAACAAACCATACCACGGGTGGGGTTCGAACCCGCGACGGTCTGGAGTTTTGAGACTCTCTGATCGCGGGTTCTAACCCCACCCGTGATATGGTTTGGTTAGCCTTCATAACATTCACATAATGAAAAGCGTTATAACGAGATGTAACAAGTAGATCATCTTAATACCTGGATTCGAAAGCAAATTCGACGAAGCACAAAGGGGCTAGAACAAAGCCGCAATCAAAACTACAAATTCGAGGCTCAAGAGCCAGTCCTCAACCCCCACAGATACATTTAGGTAACTATGCATACGTCCTTGTCCCGTAATCCCAATTTATTTAATTTGAAAGGGGTGGATAGGTAAGCCGGCGGAAGGCCTCGTTCAGATGACCAAAAGCTCCAGTGGCTAGTCATCATATGACTAAGACCCGCGTCAGGAAACACTTGACCTGTTTCCTAACAGATCCTACCTAACCTAAATTAACCTTGTCCCATGTGCTTATCTAGGATGCCGGAATAGGTTGAAGGCTTAAGGACACGGGAACAGTCCACCTTATTTTATATGATACATTGTGGAAACAAAAGCTACTGCGAGGTCTGGTCATGGACCGGGCCGAGGGGGCGTTGACCCCTGGAACACCCTCTAGGTATGTATAGGAAAAGGGGAAAAGACGGGAAAGGAGGTGAGGTGGGAGGAGGACGCAGTAAGAACGTCCCAACCACTCAGCGAGCGGAGCAGTCATCAGCCTAATTGGTTTGCTCTTCATTAAGTATTAATTGTGGTTAGACATGGTAGCGCTGGCTGAGGGGAAGTCTCCTCTACGCTGTAGCGCTGCACTCCGCATGTGACCGAAGTGCAGTCTAAACATATTAACTCCAGTCAACATCTCTCTATATGTTGCTATATTATAATTTAGATTTAAAAAAGCACATACCCCATCTTGTGATGACAGTAATTACATAAATTAAAATTTTAGGTACAAAATATACAAAATTGTTGGACGCTTGCGTAGAATATACTGTAATCACAGTGCTGTTGTTGTTAGTGCTGCTAATACTGCTATTGTTAATGTTGCTAATGCTGCTAATACTGCTATTATTAACGCTGTTAATGCTGCTAATACTGCTATTGTTAATGCTGTTAATACTGCTATTGTTAATGTTGTTAATGCTGCTAATACTGCTATTGTTATGCTAATACTGCTAATGCTGCTATGGTAATGCTGTTAATACTGCTAATGTTAATGCTTTTAATACTGCAAATACTGCTATTGTTAATGCTGTTAATACTGCTATTGTTAATGTTAATGCTGCTAATACTGCTATTGTTAATATTAATGCTGCTAATGCTGCTATTGGTAATGCTGTTAATACTGCTAATGTTAATGCTCTTAATACTGCTAACACTGCTATTGTTAATGCTGTCAGTGCTGCTATCGTTAATGCTGTCAATGCTGCTGCTGCTGTTAATACTGATGTTGTTTAGAAACAGTAATTAATTTCACTAGTAAGCCTGCATGACCCTTTTTGGTTTAGCGCTTCATTTGATTATAATACTCAGCAATAAGAAGGTAACCATCACTGAGAGTTTTTATGAATATATAATTCATAGGATTCAGCTTATCAAGCACTTACTGGGGCAACATTTTTCTCCGTTGCAACTTTATCAACATATTGTGTTGCAATACTGCAGATATAAGACGTGTAGAACTACGGTAAATTTTTCTTGAAACGCTCCTCCGGCTCAGCAGGACTTCTTCTGTCGATTACTTTTACGCAGTTGTATTGAAAGGCTAACAGCTGTTATCCTACGCCAGGATGCGACCCACAACAGGTGAAAGGGAAGGTAACAGACGCAAGGAAATATTCCCAATGCTTCCACCTGTACCTGGGATTGATCCACGGATCGTCAGTATGTGATCTAAGAGTGCTTTTGGAGAGGAAAATATGGGGTTATCAGTCCCTCAGCTTTGAAGAAGTAATTTTGAGGAGGTCGGTCCCTCAAGACTGATAAGTTCCTTCACTTCCATAACCTCGATCAACGAGACGATATAATGTTCAATATGGCTTATCACCATATACTGTATTACCATTCTGTGATGTCTTACCCTGCTTGGGGAACGAGCAGTGTAAGTTCGAATCGCTCACTCTGGCTGAAATAAAATGCATTTATATATATGTCGTGACGAATAGGTAAAACAGGTCAGTTAGCATGTACTCATTTAAAATGAAGTCCTTTCTAAAATTTTCTCTTATACGTTTAAAGATATATATTTTTTTTTTCATTTATGTTAATGTAAAAGTTAATGATTTTGTACCAAAAGAACCTTAGGAAGCTTACCTAACCGTATTATAAAGAGCGCAATTTAATTTAGCCTAATCCAACTAAATGTATTTTATATAAGTTTACAAAATTTAATAATAAACATACAGTGTTTTTTTTTCGTTAGATTCAGAATGATTTTTGCGAAATTATTGTATATATATATATATATATATATATATATATATATATATATATATATATATATATATATATATATATATATATATATATATATATATATGTATATATATATATATATATATATATATATATATATATATATATATATATATATATATATGTATATATATATATATATATATATATATATATATATATATATATATATATATATATATATATATATATATATATATATATATATATATATATATATACCTGGAGGGAGGGAATTCCGGGGATCAACGCCTCCCCGCGGCCCGGTCCACGACCAGGCCTCCCGGTGGATCAGGGCCTGATCAACGAGGCTGTTACTGCTGGCCGTACGTAATCCAACGTACGAACCACAGCCCGGCTGATCCGGCACCGTCTTTAGGTATCTGTCCAGCTCCCTCTTGAAGACAACCACGGGTCTTCCCGTAATGCTCCTTATTGCTGGTGGGAGGCTGTTGAACAGTCTTGGGCCCCGGACACTTATTGTGTTTTCTCTTAGTGTACCAGTGACGCCCCTACTTTTCACTGGGGGTATGTTGCATCGCCTGCCAAGTCTTTTGCTTTCGTATGGAGTGATTGCTGTGTGCATATTAGGGACCAGTCCTTCCAGAATCTTCCAGGTGTAGATTATGATATATCTCTCTCGCCTGCGTTCTAGTGAGTACAAGTCAAGTGCTTCCACGCGCTCCCAGTAGTTAAGGTGTTTGATGGAACTTATACGTGCAGTAAAGGTTCTCTGTATATTCTCTAGCTCTGCAATTTCACCTGCCTTGAATGGGGATGTTAATGTACAGCAGTATTCCAGCCTAGAAAGAATAAGTGATTTAAAAAGGATCATCACTGGCTTAGCATCTCTTGTCTTGAATGTTCTCATTATCCATCCTATCAGTTTCCTAGCAATGTGATAGTGGCATTGTTGTGATCCTTGAAGGTGAGATCCTCTGACATTACCTCTCCCAGGTCTCTCACATTACTTTTCCTCTCTATTGTGTGATTGGAGTTTGTAGTATACTCAGTTCTAGTTATTATTTCCTCCAGTTTTCCATAACGGAGTAGTTGGAATTTGTCTTCATTGAACATCATATTGTTCTCCGTTGCCCATTGGAAAACTTGGTTTATATCTTCTTGGAGGTTAACAATGTCCTCAATGGATGACACTCTCATGCAGATCCTAGTATCGTCTGCAAAAGATGATACAGCGCTGTGGTTTACATCTCTGTCTATGTCTGATATGAGAATAAGGAACAGGATAGGTGCGAGTACTGTGCCTTGTGGGACAGAGCTCTTCACTATGGCAGCATCTGATTTAACTCTGTTTACCACTACTCTTTGTGTGCGATTGGTTAGAAAGTTGAAGATCCATCTGCCTACTTTGCCGGTTATCCCTTTAGCACACATTTTGTGTGCTATTACACCATGGTCGCACTTGTCAAAGGCTTTTGCAAAGTCTGTGTATACTACATCCGCATTTTGTTTGTTTTCCAGTGCATCTAGGACCATATCATAGTGGTCAAGCAGTTACGAAAGGCAGGAGCGACCTGCTCTGAAACCATGTTGCCCTGGATTGTGCAATTTTTGGGAGTCCAGGTGGTTTGCTATCCTGCTTCTTAGAGCTCTTTCAAAGATTTTTATGATGTGGGACGTTAAAGCTATTGGTCTACAGTTCTTAGCTACTGCTTTGCTGCCACCTTTATGGAGTGGGGCTATATCTGTTGTTTTTAGTGACTGTGGAATCTCGCCTGTGTCTAAGCTCCTTCTCCATAGCATACTTAGGGCCCGTGAGAGGGGTTTCTTGCAGTTTTTAATGAACACTGAGTTCCACGAGTCTGGGCCTGGGGCTGAGTGCATGGGCATGTCGTCGATGGCTTTCTCAAAGTCTAGTGGAGTTAGAGTTATGTCATAAATCTGGCCTACATTGGCAGGGTTTTGAGGCTCATTCATGAAAAAATTGTTTGGATCATCTATCTTTAAACTGGTTAGTGGCTCACTGAACATTGAGTCATACTGCAATTTCAGTATCTCGCTCATTTCTTTGTTGTCGTCAGTGTAGAATCCATCTTGTCTGAGCAGGGGCCCTATAATAGAAGTGGTTTTTGACTTATTTTTGGCGTATGAAAAGAAATATTTTGAATTTCTTTCAATTTCATTAATCGCTTTTAGCTCCTCTTGTCTCTCCTGGATCCTGTATGAGTCCTTTAACTTCAGCTCAATATTTTCCACTTCCCTGGTTAGCACTACCTTCCGTGTATCAGATAATCTGGCATTCTTGAGGAGCTCAATGATTCTTCGTCTTCTCCTGTAGAGGGAGGGTCTCTCTCTCTCCAGTTTACTTCTTCTTTTCTTTTGTCTTATAGGAATATACCTTGAACATACTTCAGCTACCAGGAGGGTGATCTTTTCTAGGCATTGGTTCGGGTCTATGTAATTTAAGATATCCTCCCAGCATGTTTCATTTAGGGCATAGTTTACCTGATCCCAGATGATGTTCTTGGTGTTGAAGTTGAATTTGGTAAAGGTACCCTCATAACTGAATGCATTGTGCTGATCAGGACTCCTGTGCATGCAAGTCTGGACTTCGATTTGATTGTGATCAGAATTTGTTGTTTTTGATATTGTTATATTCCTTACCAGGTCCTCATTATTTGTGAAAATAAGGTCCAGTGTGTTCTCCAGTCTTGTTGGCTCCACTATTTGCTGACTTAGGGTGTGTTTGTTGCAGAAATTCAACAGCTCCTGCGTGTGTGACCTTTCATCTGAGCTACCTCCAGGGATTATTTCTGCTACGACATTATTTGCTATATTCATCCATTTTGTGTGTCTTAGACTGAAGTCACCAAGCAGCATGATGTTTGGGGATGTGGCTGGAAAGTTGTCCAGACAGGAGTCGATTTTTGACAGTTGTTCTTTGAACTGTTGGGAAGTTGCATCAGGTGGCTTATATACAAGTACAATGACTAAGTTTTGGTTCTCGATTTTTATTGTCAGAACTTCAACTACATCATTTGTGGTGTTCAGTATCTCTGTGCAAATGAGCGACTCTTTGACGTACAGGCCAACCCCCCCCCCCTTGTTGCCTGTTCTTTCTGTCGCATCTGAAAAGGTTGTATCCAGGTATCCATATTTCACTGTCAAAGTAATCTTTTGCTTGGGTCTCTGTGAAAGCTGCAAACAGTGAATTTGACTCCTCTAGAAGGTATTTTGTTGTTTGAGGATGGCTTAAGGTCCTGTATATTAGCAAATATAAATGAGGTTGTGTTGCATGTTTGTTGGGGGGATTTTGTTGTTGGCATCAGTAGCTGTGAGCCCGGAGGTGCCACTGACTGTGCCTCCAGTCCAACAAGGCTCCAAGGTGGTGGACTATTTTGGTTATCTCTTTCCATTTTCTTTCTTCGTTTCCTACCCCTAAAAAATCACTTGGGGTGTTGTCATAGCTACCATAGTTACTATGATTTGTTGTATGGGGTGTGTGCCTCCTGGTCCCTTTTAGATGATGTGCAGTGCAGCTGGTATTGTAACATTGTTTTTCAAGGACTGAAGACTGACACATCTCTGGGTGGAAGTGTTTGCAAGAGGTAGAACGACACACTCCCTTAGACAGGAGGTCACGGCAATTTTTGGGATGCTCAAAGTTGCATGCCCCATTCGTTTTCCCTGATATTCCATGTTTACAAATGCCCCAAATATAGTATTTGCACCATTTTGTTTTTGGCTGGGTACAATTCGTGCTGGATGTATTCTTAATTTGTGCTGGTCCTAGGGCTGAACTACAGTCCTCCATAGCCAATCCAGAGACACCACCATCTGCTGCCATGGCACCAACATTTTTCCTGGGAGGGGATTCCCCAACTGCATCTGTACTAGAGGCTATGACTGTGATGGTTGCAGAAGAGTCTATCCCAGAGGAGGGCTCCTCTACTACATCTGTACTAAGGGCTATGGCGTTGGTGGCTGTGGAGGAGTCTTTAACTGAATCCGGATTTTCACAATGGCTGGGGGCTGGGTCTGGGTCAGCTCTAAGGCTGGGGACTGAACTAGCTGTTGTTTTTGTTTCCCGTGTTTTTTCTAGTGTGTATCTGCTTATTTTTGGGTCAATTGTAGACCGGGCATTCTCTGTGTTAGACTTTACTCCTCTCCTATCTTCCCATGCTCTATATATTCCAGGTAGACTATTCAATAGTTCCTCCTTTTTTTCGTGTTTATTGTTTATTAACCTCTTGAATGCTTTCCTGATATCTGTCCATAGTTCTACATCCCTGTTGCAGATCCAGAAACACCTATCTAGATAGATGTCATTTTTGGTTGCAGTGTTTATTCTTGCACAGGTAACATGATGTTTTGAAAAGCAAAGGTTGCATGTGATTCTAGATTTTTTCCCAAGAGCCTTTTCACATGTCCCACAGGTATACTGTACTGCCATCCTGCCTGTATCCTATTTGCAACTGGGTACCGCAAGAACCTGATCTTCACTTTACCTTTCAGCTCTGCACGCAGGTGTGGGTGCTATAGGTCAATACATGGGTATGTGGGATGTAATTAGTATGGAGACTTATTACACATTAAAAACTTTTATGTTGTATAACATCATATATCATACATCCTACAGCATCTGATTCCTGTCATGATCACTGCTGTTTATCTTGTCCTGGACAGTTATATGTAGTGGTGGTGGCTGGGTTTCGGTGATGAAAGGTAGTTCGGTGGTCAGGGGTATGGGGTATGGGTGACAGTAGGGGGGGTGAGGACCATCCCCGCTGGTTGGGGTGTCGGAGGGGGAGGATGGCGAGAGGATTTGGTGGTGGTTTATCCTTTTCCACTATCTCACTATCCAGTCACTGCACGTTCACTGTTTCCCTGCACATCAATCAACTCTTATTTTATTATTTCTACTATGGCTTAATACTTATCCAGTTTGTATCCCCACGTCTCCACTTTGCTGGGTTTGGTGATAAGTGGGTCCGTGGTATGGGTGCCAACAGGGAGGGAACAACCCACGCTGGTTGGGGTACGAAGGGGCGGGGGGAGAGGTGGGGGGATCAGTGGGGTGACCGTAAACTTGCGCAGTTTGTTCCCATATAATTACACCATAGCTTACACTAGCACTCGGTTTTAAAAGGATTACTCTCATCCACAATTCAGTACACTATATCACTGCCTATTCAAATCCTTTTTCCTCGTTATAACACCTGTACGATAGTTTACATTTCTCTGTCGCCTCTGGCAATAATTTTCCTGGTGGTGGTCAGCCCATATATATATTCCATATATTGTACACTATGTATTGGGTATTTGACAGATTGCTGTAATCCACAGTTTCAGATCACTATATCACTGAACATCAACACCTCACCATTCGCTATATTCCTTATATGGTATGAGGAACAGTCCTTCAGTATAAAACACGACCCACTCTATGGTATCATCTGTAGGCCTACACACTGCTCTCCTCACTTTTATTAATAATAATATCTTATATTCTCCCGTGGTTTTAGCAATAATCCTTTCCCATTTCTTAGCTTTTCTGCTCTCTGAGTTTATGCTAATCCCTGATCTTTATTTCCCCTCACTGATCTACGTCCACTGCTAGTCACAAATCATTTCCTATATGGCACCTTCCACAACAACCGTTATACTGAGCCTGGCACTCTACACATACCACTGTAAAACTAGTTTTTTTTCTCTTCAATGGACACTGATGCTTCCCTTCTGTGGGTTTAGAAACGTATATATATATATATATATATATATATATATATATATATATATATATATATATATATATATATATATATATATATATATATATATTTATATATATAACCTTGAGTTTTCCCTGAAGCAAGTTTATTCTTTTCTCTGAGGCTGAGGGTCCCTATGACAGTTCTAGAGGTGGTACCTCCCTATATTTATATATATATATATATATATATATATATATATATATATATATATATATATATATATATATATATATATATATATATATATATATATATAGCATGGGACTATACCTGTGTGTACACACTGGCTGAAACCTATATCCATCACAGTGTGGGGCGACAGGGAGGAGCTGCTGACCACAGGGAGGAGTACAAGATCAGCAAGTACAGGGACATTAGCCAACAGTATCAATTTGTCCCAGTGGGATCAGAGACCTTGGGATCATGGGGAAAAAATGCCACACGTTTCCTTAAAGAATTGGGTTCCAGACTCATCGACACCACCAGGGACCCCAGGGCAGCCACTTTCATGTTCCAGCGCCTCAGCGTCGCCATCCAGAGGGGAAATGCTTGCTGCATACTTGGTTCACGTCCAGCCTCGGAGGAGCTGGAGGAAATTCATCATCTTTGATACATTGTGCCATTGTATTCATGTTCATGTTTTTTTCTGTAAATGTATTTTGTTTATTAATAAATGTTCACATAGAATATAAATATACGGGGTGGTAGGAGAAGAAAATATTCAAACAGCTCCGGGGAGAACCTTGAGTTTTCCCTGAGGTACGTTTATTGTCTTCTCTGAGGATGAGGGTCCCCATTCCAGCTATAGAGGTGGTACTTCCCTATATATATATATATATATATATATATATATATATATATATATATATATATATATATATATATATATATATATATATATATATATATATATATATATATAAACAAGGCCGTATCTCACCAAGACAGGGTGACCTAAAAATAAAAATGAAAGATTCTCTTTAAATTTAGTAATATATGCAGGAGAAGGGGTTACTAGCCCCTTGCTCCCGACATTTTTGCCACCTCTTACGACACGCATGGCTTACGAAAGAAGAATTCTGTTCCACCTCAGCGTAAATGATACGAACTAGCACAACTTATTCCACAATCAGGGCGAGACATCACTAGCAAGGTGCCTTAAACATCTTTACCATCGATTTGGGGAGATTTACACCTCCGGAGGTTTAAATATAAAAAAAAATATCACCTCAGCTACCCATATCACTTCAGTGCCCATATAAAAATATACTGTTAGTATTTTATTTATGGGTCAGCGCTAAACCCATTGGAATGAAGTGGGAGGGAATCATGCTTGATCCAAGGAAGGGATAAAGGTAGCTCCAATTTCTTGAATTAATAACCCTTTAAAAGCTTCGAGACATAACAAGACCTCATGTCATAGATAACATTATGCGACACTGATCCACGTTTATTTACGACTCTGCTTGAGGTAGAAAATTGACCCCAATATTATCCTATGAGAAAGGTCAATGTTGATATTACCTTACTACCTCAAGAACAGTGCATTTAAGACTATCGTTGAGCTAGTAAATTAACCCTTATGCTATTTTTTTCCAGAAGAAAGGTCAATTTTTGGCTTTTCCCTCATTACCTGGCTTGTTAGCGTCGCTGCTTGGTTCACGGAGAAATCTTGTAATAATTAATACAATCAATGGACTGAGCGACAGTTATGCTGACAGATGTGTGGCCAGACGTAATGCACTGAGCATGTTGCATACTCGACGTAATGCACTGAGCATGTTGCATACTCGATGTAATGCACTGAGCATGTTGCATACTCGACGTAATGCACTGAGCATGTTGCATACTCGACGTAATGCACTGAACATGTTGCATACTCGACGTAATGCACTGAGCATGTTGCATACTCGACGTAATGCACTGAGCATGTTGTATACTCGACGTAATGCACTGAGCATGTTGCATACTCGACGTAATGCACTGAGCATGTTGTATACTCGACGTAATGCACTGAGCATGTTGCATACTCGACGTAATGCACTGAACATGTTGCATACTCGACGTAATGCACTAAGCATGTTGCATACTCGATGTAATGCACTGAACATGTTGCATACTCGACGTAATGCACTGAGCATGTTGCATACTCGATGTAATGCACTGAACATGTTGCATACTCGACGTAATGCACTGAACATGTTGCATACTCGACGTAATGCACTAAGCATGTTGCATACTCGATGTAATGCACTGAACATGTTGCATACTCGACGTAATGCACTGAACATGTTGCATACTCGACGTAATGCACTGAGCATGTTGCATACTCGACGTAATGCACTGAGCATGTTGCATACTCGACGTAATGCACTGAGCATGTTGCATACTCGACGTAATGCACTGAGCATGTTGCATACTCGACGTAATGCACTAAGCATGTTGCATACTCGATGTAATGCACTAAGCATGTTGCATACTCGATGTAATGCACTGAACATGTTGCATACTCGACGTAATGCACTATGTTGCATACTCGACGTAATGCACTGAGCATGTTGCATACTCGACGCAATGCACTGAGCATGTTGCATACTCGACGTAATGCACTGAGCATGTTGCATACTCGACGCAATGCACTGAGCATGTTGCATACTCGACGTAATGCACTGAGCATGTTGCATACTCGACGTAATGCACTGAGCATGTTGCATACTCGACGTAATGCACTAAGCATGTTGCATACTCGATGTAATGCACTAAGCATGTTGCATACTCGATGTAATGCACTGAGCATGTTGTATACTCGATGTAATGCACTGAGCATGTTGTATACTCGATGTAATGCACTAAGCATGTTGTATACTCGATGTAATGCACTGAGCATGTTGCATACTCGATGTAATGCACTGAGCATGTTGTATACTCGATGTAATGCACTGAGCATGTTGCATACTCGACGTAATGCACTAAGCATGTTGCATACTCGACGTAATGCACTGAGCATGTTGCATACTCGACGTAATGCACTGAGCATGTTGCATACTCGACGTAATGCACTGAGCATGTTGCATACTCGACGCAATGCACTGAGCATGTTGCATACTCGACGTAATGCACTGAGCATGTTGCATACTCGACGTAATGCACTGAGCATGTTGCATACTCGACGTAATGCACTAAGCATGTTGCATACTCGATGTAATGCACTAAGCATGTTGCATACTCGATGTAATGCACTGAGCATGTTGTATACTCGATGTAATGCACTGAGCATGTTGTATACTCGATGTAATGCACTAAGCATGTTGTATACTCGATGTAATGCACTGAGCATGTTGCATACTCGATGTAATGCACTGAGCATGTTGTATACTCGATGTAATGCACTGAGCATGTTGCATACTCGACGTAATGCACTAAGCATGTTGCATACTCGACGTAATGCACTGAACATGTTGCATACTCGACGTAATGCACTGAGCATGTTGCATACTCGACGCAATGCACTGAGCATGTTGCATACTCGACGTAATGCACTGAGCATGTTGCATACTCGACGCAATGCACTGAGCATGTTGCATACTCGACGTAATGCACTGAGCATGTTGTATACTCGATGTAATGCACTAAGCATGTTGTATACTCGATGTAATGCACTGAGCATGTTGTATACTCGATGTAATGCACTGAGCATGTTGCATATTCGATGTAATGCACTGAGCATGTTGTATACTCGATGTAATGCACTGAGCATGTTGCATACTCGACGTAATGCACTGAGCATGTTGCATACTCGACGTAATGCACTAAGCATGTTGTATACTCGATGTAATGCACTGAGCATGTTGCATACTCGACGTAATGCACTATGTTGCATACTCGACGTAATGCACTAAGCATGTTGCATACTCGATGTAATGCACTGAGCATGTTGCATACTCGACGTAATGCACTGAGCATGTTGCATACTCGATGTAATGCACTGAGCATGTTGCATACTCGACGTAATGCACTGAGCATGTTGCATACTCGACGTAATGCACTAAGCATGTTGCATACTCGATGTAATGCACTGAGCATGTTGCATACTCGACGTAATGCACTGAACATGTTGCATACTCGACGTAATGCACTAAGCATGTTGCATACTCGACGTAATGCACTGAGCATGTTGCATACTCGACGTAATGCACTAAGCATGTTGCATACTCGATGTAATGCACTGAGCATGTTGCATACTCGACGTAATGCACTGAGCATGTTGCATACTCGATGTAATGCACTGAGCATGTTGCATACTCGACGTAATGCACTGAGCATGTTGCATACTCGACGTAATGCACTGAGCATGTTGCATACTCGACGTAATGCACTGAACATGTTGCATACTCGACGTAATGCACTATGTTGCATACTCGACGTAATGCACTGAGCATGTTGCATACTCGATGTAATGCACTAAGCATGTTGCATACTCGACGTAATGCACTAAGCATGTTGCATACTCACGCTCTCTAATGCCACTCAACAACCTTATTTATTTATTAAACACCTGAATTTACTAGCTAAGAGTTTTATACTGCCCAGCTTATTTCTACGGTATAATAATATTATAATTATTGGTAGTAGCAGCAGTAGTATTAATCATATTATTATTATTATTATTATTATTATTATTATTATTATTATTATTATTGTTATTATTATTGTTAATATGATTAACAATATTATTATCGTCATCATGTACGAGAATAAACGTTAAGCCCGAATGGGTCGTACAGCACTGGTATACTACCACCCACCAGTAACTTCATCGTAAACATTCGATGTTTACCCGAGTACTATTTCCAGTATCAGTAAGTGAACAGAGACAAGAGGCGTAAGTATACATCCAATTCATCTCTATTCGCTCTTTATTGAACCCAGATCCGTTTACTGTAAGCCAAAGGTGCTTCCACTAAGCCTTGAACCACTATTTTGACCTTCGTATTAGCTTATAAACCCACGTTTTTCTTGTGAGGCGATTTTCCATGTGATAAACACGAGACAGAAGCAGCTATATTGTATAATTTATATAATAGATCAAAAGTAAAGCAACAAGATGAGGTAATTCCTTGGGTTTGAAAAGAAAGTGTGGAACTGAAGCAGGCCTAACAAAATATGTGAAATAGGTCTCTAGTTACTTGGGTGTTTCCCTTCACACTTTTTTTTATCAGAACAATATACGGAATATGTATATGTATATATATATATATATATATATATATATATATATATATATATATAATATATATATATATATATATATATATATATATATATATATATATATATATATATATATATATATATATATATATATATATATATATATATATATATATATATATATATATATATATAACAGGAAAAATGTTCCCATTGGAATGTGTCACCAATAAGGTCCCAGGGGTTTAGTTCTTACCTCGGCAATTCTATGCGGTACTGGAGATAACATCACAGTTAATTGTTTATAGATATGTGTATTGAACAATGCAAAAAATAACTTGTTCCTGTTCTACTTGGTCTGAGCAATTGGTGGGTTGCTAATCCATGATATCTGTGATGAGTTGTTGAGCAGCCTGGACATCGGTGGTTAGCCGGCATTAACAAGCAATTAGCAGCGTGTAGCTGTTCTTTCTGGAATACAACACACTGGAAGGTAAAAGACTGGAAAAAACTCCTAGTCGGCAGCTATTGCGTAGGAAGTTGGGAATCTGACACCTCTGAATAAGCTGGAGGTCAGTCATCAGTTAGTGACTCAAAGTGGAAGAAGTTCAGAAACAGGAAATACCGAGACTACAAGAACTAGCGCACTGTACTGTGACAGTACACATACACAAGTGCTTCTGGTATTTAACCCAGAAAATACAAGTTCACACAAATCAGGGAAGGACCAAGAAAATCAGAAACTGAGGTTACACTTGGGTAACAGACGCTGCATATCATACTCAAGGAGAAAGGTGTGAGCATAGCACCAAGTGCATCACAGGAGACATACACTGGAACATGCGCAGCGAAAATTCGTTTGACAATGAAGAATTATTCAGTGCACCATACACATGACAGGACCATCTTGGAACCTTCACCTGATAAAACACGTTAGAACTTGGGGAAGATATAAAGGTATAAAGGTACGCAATAAGACTAGTCACAGAGGAGCTAAGAGATATAAGCTATAAGGAGAGGCTAAAGGAACTGAACCTGACAACAATATATGAGAAAAGAGCCAGGAGAGACATTACAACGATATGCAAAACTTTTTAGTGGATTTGATCGTGTGACAAGAGATTGACTGTTTTAGAGAAGGAAAACAGGTACACAAGAGCACAGTTGAAAGTTAAAGATGCACATGAGTTACAGGAGTGCCAGAAAATATTTCTTCATCCTCAAAGTAGTCAGGAAGTGGAATGACCTGGACGTGGTAGCGAGGACTGACTTGATATTAATAATTTTAAGAACAGCTTTGGCAGGACCCACGAGGCTACGAAGAAGTAAACCCAGCAAATAAGTTAAAAAATTGAGGCCAGGAGCTGTCACTCGACCCGTGCAACCATAAACAGATGAGTAAAAATAAGTTACTAGATACAAACTTACCTCAACAAGTGATCATCAGATGCCGAGTCTCACCTGTAAAAAGAAAAAGAAAATATATAAATAACTAGCATAACCTGGTAACATTCCAGTAGTGAAGTCTGCTTCACTTGCTGGAATGAGTTAAAATCAGTTATGAGAAAGATATGAAAGTGTTATAAAGAAATGAGGGCGAGTTGTTGGGGTTTAGGAGGGACGTGTAGGGATGTAAGAATGAACTCTAGGTATTTAGGTGTGTGTGTGTGAGTTAGATGTATTAGAGTAGGAATGAGTTATAATGGAGTTGGAATGGGTTCTTGGGACATGTTAATTTTTAAGGGTATACGGGAGTTATAGTGGTATAAGGGTGAGTTATAAGGAACTGAGAGCGATATATGAAATATGCAAGAGGTATAGTAGTAGTAGAACGAAAAATTAATAAACCAACTGGCTCTAAATACTATGGCAATGTGTCTTTTATCTGACAACAACACAGCTCACACGTAGGAACTAATTTCAGGAAAGGTTCTTCCCTAAACTCTCTTGAAGATTGGAAAAAACTTTTCTTCATCTAATGTTTTTAAAGTGATGAAGCGCTGCCCTTTACAGTCTTGTGAACTCGTGCAGTTCTTGTACGACTCTTATAGGAAGAATGCCTGGAGTAGGTGAAGGTCGTTCTTAATTTAAACAAAGGTCGCCTAGATAAAACAAGGTTTGCTCTGTGTTTATATACCAAATACCTGTTAGTATTTTTAGAATTTGCAACCGAAGTGATTAGTTTATTGTGCATCCCATATCCATACTGTTGGCTTAGGAACTATGTCCCAAAAGGGTAAACAGGAGCACATCTAGATTTATATCTATACTTCACTTATTTGTTAAAAACAAATTTAGGAAACCAGTTTAAACCTTTCTTCAAACCATCAAGTTATTGGCTCAGTTTCTAAAGTTCTAAACTATAAGTAAACTAAGACACGGCATCACCCGCGCTAACGCACGTTTAGAAAAAGTTCTGTACCGTTATTTATAAGTGGCACAAACTCATTATTTATATTGGTGGTATTTATAGATGGGAGACCAAAGGAAGCATTTTCTTAAAGGTCGGGTTCTGGGAGTGTATTGACCACCCTGAGGAGAATGTTAGTCTTTGAACGTTAGAGCAAAATGTCAAACAAAAAATAACTCCTCTGCAAATGTGAACATTTTTCTACATCGTTAATCGACACTCTTTTACTGAACTTGCAGAAACTGCAGAGCAACATTACATATTGCCAGTACACAGTTCCATGTGCGTGTCACATTCACTGTGTCTCGCAAACTTTTGTAATTTATATATTTTATATTGTTACAATATATTTTACCTTTTCGGGATTTGCAGAAAAAAACCTAACGCTCCTGCACCCAGAACAGGTGACAAGAGCAGACAATTCATGAATTAAAGGAGGACGAGGATAGGTGTTGCCTTACCGTGTGCCTCATATATCTGACAATATCACCAGATCCTTTGGATACACAAGTTTGATATAATATACAAGAAAGAAATAAAGTTTTTTACGTACAACACAGAGAGCAAGATAATATATGTGCAGGAAATATGGGAAAACTGTCAGTCTGACTTGAGGACAGGAGGGAAGAATACTGCTAACACTCTGATGGATGTGGAGGGATGTTAACTTCAAGACAAATATTAATTTACACTTGATGCTTGTGTTTCCTTTGAGACACTTCACAATGGTGCAAAACGACCGATACTCTTAACTCTTATCTAGCAGTTGTTAATCTTAGCTGTAAATCTATGCTTGGTTGGTTTGTACGGCTATTTGCAAGAGGAGTCACTGTAATCAAGTGAGAGAGACGGACTCCCACCGGCCAACTGCCTCTGCGTTTATTATGTAATGAGTTATAAAATAATTTTGGGGAATAAAATCAAGGTCATGACACTCGAACATGAGGCCATGTTACACTCTAACACAAGGCCATGTTGCACTCTAACACAAGGCCATGTTACACTCTAACACAAGGCCATGTTACACTCTAACACAAGGCCATGTTGCACTCTAACACAAGGCCATGTTACACTCTAACACAAGGCCATGTTACACTCTAACACAAGGCCATGTTGCACTCTAACACAAGGCCAGGTTTCACTCTAACACAAGGACATGTTTCACTCTAACACAAGGCCATGTTTCACTCTAACACAAGGCCATGTTTCACTCTAACACAAGGCCATGTTTCACTCTAACACAAGGCCATGTTTCACTCTAACACAAGGCCATGTTACACTCTAACACAAGGCCATGTTACACTCTAACACAAGGCCATGTTTCACTCTAACACAAGGCCATGTTTCACTCTAACACAAGGCCATGTTTCACTCTAACACAAGGCCATGTTTCACTCTAACAAAAGGCCATGTTGCACTCTAACACAAGGCTATGTTACACTCTAACACAAGGCCATGTTTCACTCAAACACAAGGCCATGTTTCATTCTAACACAAGGCCATGTTTCACTTTAACACCACAAGACCATGTTTCACTCTAACACAAGGCCATGTTACACTCTAACACAAGGCCATGTTTCACTCTAACACAAGGTCATGTTTCACTCTAACACAAGGCCATGTTTCATTCTAACACAAGGCCATGTTTCACTTTAACACAAGACCATGTTTCACTCTAACACAAGGCCATGTTACACTCTAACACAAGGCCATGTTTCACTCTAACACAAGATCATGTTTCACTCTAACACTAGACCATGTTTCACTGTAACACGAGGCCATGTTTTACTTTAAGACAACGACATGTTTCACTTTAACACAAGACCATGTTTCACTCTAAAACAAGGCCATGTTTCACTTTAACACAAGGCCATGTTTCACTCAAACACAAGACCATGTTTCACTCTAACACAAGGTCATGTTTCACTCTAAGACAACGACATGTTTCACTTTAACACAAGGCCATGTTTCACTCTAACACAAGGTCATGTTTCACTCTAACACAATGCCATGTTTCACTCTAACACAAGATAATGTTTCACTCTAACACAAGACCATGTTTAACTCTAAAACAAGACCATGTTTCACTCTAAAACAAGGCCATGTTTCACTTTAACACAAGGCCATGTTTCACTCTAACCCAGGGCTATGTTTTACTCTAACCCTGAGCTATATTTCACTCTAACCCAGGGCTATGTTGCACTCTAACCCAGGGCCATGTTTTACTCTAACACAAGGTCATGTTTCACTCTAACCCAGGGCTATGTTTCACTCTAACCCTGGGTCACGTTTCACTTTAACCTAAGGTCATGTTTCACTCTAAACCAGGGCCATGTTTCACTTTAACACAAGGCCATGTTTCACTCTAACACATGACCATGTTTCACTCTAACACAAGGCCATGTTTCACTCTAACACAAGACAATGTTTCACTATAACACAAGACCATGTTTCACTCTAAAACAAGGCCATGTTTCACTTTAGCACAAGGTCATGTTTCACTCTAACCCAGGACCATGTTTCATTCTACCCCAGGGCTATGTTTCACTCTAACCCATGGCTATATTTCTCTCTAACCCAGGGCCATGTTTTACTCTAACACAAGGCCATGTTTCACTCTAACCCTGGGTCACTTTTCACTTTAACCTAGGGCCATATTTCACTCTAAACTAGGGCCATGTTTCACTCTAACCTAGGGCTATATTTCACTCTAACCTAGGGCCACGTCTCTGACTACAGGAGTCACTGGGACAAGTCTAATTAGCAACACAAGGTAGAAGAAGTACTTCCTTCTAGGCTAACTTCCAGTTCTAGTTTAGGATGACACATTAGGGAAGCTTCTAAGATGATAGTAAAGTGCTCTTGATCCATAGATTTGGAGCCTCTCTTCTCTTTCACGGATCAAACCTGATTACCTGCCATTCCAACCAGGAACTCCATGACCCTTAATGGTTCAGTGAATCCCCTATAATTACATGACTAAATGACAATAACACATTTCCGTGCCTTGCGTTCTTGGCTTAAGTAATTACCTTAATAACCCATCGACCTTTGACCTTTTCCTCTAAATTATTCCACTAATTGCAGAATGTCATAATATTTTTTTGTTAGAGAGTTATTAAGCTGATGCAGCGATAAGTAACGTTAGTTAATTTATGTTGAATAAACTGTAATTACAGAAGAGTGAACAGAGATGTTACTGCTTCCACCAATTGCACTCCCACCCACTGCACTATCACCCACCTCACTCCCACCCACTGCACTCCCACCCATTGCACTCCCACCCACTGCACTACCACCCACTGCACTCCCACCCACTGCACTCCCACCCATTGCACTCCCACCCACTGCACTACCACCCACTGCACTCCCACCCACTGCACTCCCACCCATTGCACTCCCACCCACTGCACTCCCACCCATTGCACTCCCACCCACTGCACTCCCACCCACTGCACTCCCATCCACTACACACGCACCCTTCTCAAACTCACCCACTCTCCAAACAAACCCATCCTACACCCACCGCCCATCCTACACCCACCGCCCATCCTCCAAACCCGCCCACCCACTTACACCTACCGAACTTCTATTCAATTTACTTATTATAAAAGAAGTGAATAACTAAGTGTCGTGATTATGATGTGATTTAAAGATGTCTAATGACTTTATTACCATCCCAGCCACACCTAATGGCCTATAAGTAAATAAATAGAAGATAACAAAGGTATTCTAGTTGAGGAACCCATTAAGAGAATCTGCAAAGAAAACGAGGTGTGTTTCGATGATTGCCTCACCATCATCAGTTTGAGGAGCAATAATTGCGTATATATTTAGCTCCTCGGCGTAAAATATCGTTGTTGGTCTACGCTTTCAACGATTTACTGCGTTTATCCTCATTGATTATATGTTGATATGTTAATTTTATCTTTTGACGCAGTCATTAACCTCGGCCCGGGTTGCTGTGGGGGGACGGGGTAGTACTGGTGGTGGTGATAGTTTACCTGGAGAGAGTTTCGGGGGTCAACGCCCCCGCGGCCCGGTCTGTGACCAGGCCTCCTGGTGGATCAGCGCCTGATCAACCAGGCTGTTGCTGCTGGCTGCACGCAAACCAACGTACGAGCCACAGCCCGGCTGATCAGGAACTGACTTTAGGTGCTTGTCCAGTGCCAGCTTGAAGACTGCCAGGGGTCTGTTGGTAATCCCCCTTATGTGTGCTGGGAGGCAGTTGAACAGTCTCGGGCCCCTGACACTTATTGTATGGTCTCTTAACGTGCTAGTGACACCCCTGCTTTTCATTGGGGGGATGGTGCATCGTCTGCCAAGTCTTTTGCTTTCGTAGTGAGTGATTTTCGTGTGCAAGTTCGGTACTAGTCCCTCTAGGATTTTCCAGGTGTATATAATCATGTATCTCTCCCTCCTGCGTTCCAGGGAATACAGGTTTAGAAACCTCAAGCGCTCCCAGTAATTGAGGTGTTTTATCTCCGTTATGCGCGCCGTGAAAGTTCTCTGTACATTTTCTAGGTCGGCAATTTCACCTGCCTTGAAAGGTGCTGTTAGAGTGCAGCAATATTCCAGCCTAGATAGAACAAGTGACCTGAAGAGTGTCATCATGGGCTTGGCCTCCCTAGTTTTGAAGGTTCTCATTATCCATCCTGTCATTTTTCTAGCAGATGCGATTGATACAATGTTATGGTCCTTGAAGTTGAGATCCTCCGACATAATCACTCCCAGGTCTTTGACGTTGGTGTTTCGCTCTATTTTGTGGCCAGAATTTGTTTTGTACTCTGATGAAGATTTAATTTCCTCATGTTTACCATATCTGAGTAAAGAGAAGGTGGTGATAGTGGCTGTGTTAGGAGTGGTGCAAGTGGTGGTGGTAGAGACAGTGGTAGTGGTGACAGTGGTAGTGGTGACAGTGGTTGTGGTGGTGGTGATAGTGGTGGAGAGAAGGTGGTGATAGTGTTGGCGAGAGAGGTGGTGATAGTGGCTGTGTTAGGAGTGGTGCAAGTGGTGGTGGTAGAGACAGTGGTTGTGGTGGTGGTGATAGTGGTTGTGGTGATAATGATAGTGGTTGTGGTGGTGGTGATAGTGGTTGTGGTGGTGATGATAGCGATTGGGGTGATAATGATAGTGGTTGTGGTGGTGATGATAGTGGCTGTGGTGATAATGATAGTGGTTGTGGTGGTGGTGATAGTGGCTGTGGTGATAATGATAGTGGTTGTGGTGGTGGTGATGATGGTGACGATAGTGGTGGGTATAGTAGTGGTTGTCGTAGGGGGGATAGTGGTAGTGGTGATAATGGTGGTGGCACCGGGTTTAGCGCGTCACATAAAACATAAGAACAGTGGCAGTACCAAAAACCTTACTCTTTTTTATTTAATTAACTCTTACTTATTCCAGCTATGGTATTGTGTGTAAATTGTGAATTGTCTGAGCCACCGCATTGTGTGTATTTTTTGTGTGTGAATTGTTCCAGACACCGTATTGTGATTTTTTTTTTGTTGATGGATCACGGTTATATAATACTATATAGGACACCTATATAGCAGCTCATGTCGTATAAGGAACCTTACAGCTCAACTATGCGTTACGTTATACAAGTACGTTGTTTTCGTCTATTCCTTCGTGTTTTTGTTAACGAACTCCATCAGGATACACGGATAACAACACGCAGAATACGTGTGTACGAAACCCTTCCTCCAGGACCGGGAGCTGTAATCACTCCCAAACTTCGTTTCTATACTTACAAATTAAAGTACGTACGCCATTCTACCGTATTTCACAAGTCATTAAAAAACAATATCATAGCTATTAATTATTGACAGATCGTCACTGACATAGCATCGATCTCTCTGTGACTAATTTAGCTGTAGATAAAGGGATCTCTTCTTAGTGGATACTTGAAGAGTGGGAAAGGGACAGGAAGGAGATGGGGTTAATGTGTCGACATTACAACGATCTCTCAAGGGGATGCTCTAAGAGTTATTAGGAAAGGGGCAGAAAGGAGATGGGGTTAATGTGTCGACATTACAACGATCTCTCAAGGGGATGCTCTAAGAGTTATTAGGAAAGGGACAGGAAGGAGATGGGGTTAATGTGTCGACATTACAACGATCTCTCAAGGGGATATTCTAACAGTTATTAGGAAAGGGGTAGAGAGGAGACGTGTTTAATTTGTCGACATCTGCGTCTACTAGGGTTCAAGAAAATGTTGCAGACACACTTGTCAACAAAATGATATCTGTCATATGGGTGTCTGAAGGCGACATCCACCGCGTTTCCTATAATTTTTGGGTCACGTCTGTATTTATAACCTTTCCAGCGTGAGTTTGTCTCATACCAGACTCAAAAATAAATACTGTAGTCTCGTTTTCCTGTGTGTTAGTTTCCTACACCTGTGTGTTACGCTCCCACACCTGTGACAGTCTCACATACCTGTCTCTAGTACCAGTGTATAAGTCGTCAAGCAAGAAAAAAAAGCAAGCCAGATTTATTTTTTTACCAATAAACTTCGTAAAAAAAAAGTCGTGAGACATGTCTTTTATGCAGCTCTTGTTTAGTTAGAAACTCCATTCAAAAAACGAATCTGGTTACTTTGTAAATATTTTTTTATCATCAAAAGATATTTTCGTTGTTTATTTTCTAGGTTTAGCACTAATGTTGTTACTAAATAGTTAGTAAGATAAAAACACTGTAGTTGGTCGAGTAGTTCATCTGTGGAACTACTTTAACTACTTGCAAAACTTTTATTGTAATTTATATAGTGAAATTCAGTGTAATAAACAGCTGATGTGATTTTCGTCACGTTTTATTAATGCGATCATTAAGTGACTCGTGACAATGTTGGTAGAACTACCGACAATATGTTAGGTAATAGGCCACATGTGCAACTAATGTGATATTTTATTGTGGCAACGTTTCGCTCTCAAGCTTGATAAAGCTCCTGTTAAACCTCACTTAAACATATACAAAATGTGTTTTCAGAACAAATACGTGACCTGAAAACGGTCACGTATTTATTGTTATATATATATGTATATATATATATATATATATATGTATATATATATATATATATATATATATATATATATATATATATATATATATATATATATATATATATATATATATATATATATATGTATATGTATATATATATATATATATATATATATATATATATATATATATATATATATATATATATATATATATATATATATATATATATATATATATATATATATAGCTTTCAACAATACACATTACACATCAGTAGCACAAATCACCAATAATCTCAACTGTAATCATAAAGAACATTTTACTGTTATTTTTCGCAGTGGATTTTAGGTCGTCATTTTGTTGGTGCTTCCCTGAGGGACGTGTCAACACGGCTGGCACAGAGTCAGTGTGGTGGAGGGACTCTGCACCTCGTTGGTGATGATGTGCTGCAGCAGTGCGTGTCATCGATTTCCTGTGGGTGGGGGGGGGGAGGCGTTGTACCGATTTGCTGAAAAAAAATGGTGGACACAAACAATTTATAGTTGTTGTAAAAAGTATTTTTTTTTGTTCTTTTTATATATGCGTGTCTGCGTGTGCTTGCTTGTGTGTATCTTCGGTTGCGCTTGAAGTGGTTAATACATAGCTACTGGCATCGCCTCTTAATTTTTATCGGCCATTTAAATTGATTTCCGGCCTTCAGGTACTGGAACATAACCATTCTTGAAGCTGTGTATTTTATCTCCGTTCTCGACTTCTCTATCTAGCGATATATATATATATATATAATATATATATATATATATATATATATATATATATATATATATATATATATATATATATATATATATATATATATATATATATATATATATATATATATATATATATATGTCGTGCCGAATATGTAAAACTGGTCAATTAGCAAGAACTCATTTAAAATTAAGTCCTTTCTGAAATTTTCTATTATACATTTAAAGATATATTTTTTTCATTAATGTTAATGTAAAAATTTTTAATTTTGCACCAAAAGAATCTTAGAAAACTTACCTAACCTTATTATAACAAGAGCAATTTATTTTAGCCTAACCCAACTAAATATATTTTAAATACGTTTACAATAATTTAGTACTAAACAAACACAATCAAATATATTTTTTTCGTTAGGTTCAGAATGATTTTGGCCAAATTATTGCATACACAAATTTTCACTAGTCCTATGTGGCAAGATAAGAGTTGCTATTTAAGCCAAGATCGCAAGTTCTGCCTATTCGGCACGATATATATATATATATATATATATATATATATATATATATATATATATATATATATATATATATATATATATATATATATATATATATATATATATATATATATATATATATATATATATATATATATATATATATATATATATATATATATATATATATGCAAAACAACCACTCTGAAAGAATAGAGAAATTCCAAGCGCTTTCGTGACTACTCACATTATCAAGGAACTATGAAAGTGAAGCATCCAAGGAAGCTATATAAGGGGTCGGCCAGCACCTCACTATCAGATCCCACAACGGTTAAACACGTGACGCGCGGCGAGCCAACTTGGATAGGTCCCTTGCAAAACTCACCCCCAAGCTATTTATTTGTCCAGTGTATTATTAAATTCTACCCAAATTCTATTAATTATAAATGGATCTAATTTATATAAACCAAAGGAAATATTCATATTATTGTCAAAACTGCTTTTTATGAAACAAGATTCAATTATATTCCTGTCGACCATGGACTTGCTTGATACTACTTTCTCAACTTTTTGAAAATCAATTGGATGGTTAAAATCTCTTACATGAATAAATAGAGCATTGGAATCTTGTCCAGTTCTAATGCTATATTTATGTTGTTTTAATCTTAGTTCGAGATTTTTTAAATATAGCATTAGAACTGGACAAGATTCCAATGCTCTATTTATTCATGTAAGAGATTTTAACCATCCAATTGATTTTCAAAAAGTTGAGAAAGTAGTATCAAGCAAGTCCATGGTCGACAGGAATATAATTGAATCTTGTATCATAAAAAGCAGTTTTGACAATAATATGAATATTTCCTTTGGTTTATATAAATTAGATCCATTTATAATTAATAGAATTTGGGTAGAATTTAATAATACACTGGACAAATAAATAGCTTGGGGGTGAGTTTTGCAAGGGACCTATCCAAGTTGGCTCGCCGCGCGTCACGTGTTTAACCGTTGTGGGATCTGATAGTGAGGTGCTGGCCGACCCCTTATATAGCTTCCTTGGATGCTTCACTTTCATAGTTCCTTGATAATGTGAGTAGTCACGAAAGCGCTTGGAATTTCTCTATTCTTTCAGAGTGGTTGTTTTGCATATTTTGAAAACACCTGTTTACTGTGATCTTATTGCATATATATATATATATATATATATATATATATATATATATATATATATATATATATATATATATATATATATATATATATATATATATATATATATGCATATATACATATATATGATCTTGCAAGCTCTTTCGTGATATTTCATTTGTTACTTGAAAAGTAAACATTACAAACAATGTCTTAAGACAAACCTCAGAAGCGTCCCAAGAAGAAACAAAGGCGGTTGGTTGTTTGTGATCCTCCGGAGGGACACTGACGGAGTTTCGATTAGTGTTTTGCAATAGTGACAACCTCAGGTGTATATCTATTTTTGCTGTGCTCGTGGCTTCTCTTCCCCAGAGATCCCTCTCACCGCCTACCCTCGTTCTTACACTAAGAGTCTGACAATAAAATGTAGCGTCATCACGATTTATTGTAGTGGAGAAGACACTTTATCACCAGGTATTATAGTGGAGAAGACACTTTATCACCAGGTATTATAGTGGAGAAGACACTTTATCACCAGGTATTATAGTGGAGAAGACACTTTATCACCAGGTATTATAGTGGAGAAGACACTTTATCACCAGGTATTATAGTGGAGAAGACACTTTATCACCAGGTATTATAGTGGAGAAGACACTTTATCACCAGGTATTATAGTGGAGAAGACACTTTATCACCAGGTATTATAGTGGAGAAGACACTTTATCACCAGGTATTATAGTGGAGAAGA
>NC_091354.1:7264447-7338846 GCF_038502225.1 Cherax quadricarinatus
AAAAGGATCATCATGGGCTTGGCATCTCTCGTTTTGAAAGTTCTCATTATCCATCCTATCATTTTCTTTGCACGTGCGATCGTGGCACTGTTGTGATCCTTGAAAGTGAGATCCTCAGACATTACTACTCCCAGGTCCCTTACATTATTTTTCCGCTCTATTGTATGGCCGGAGTCAGTAGTATACTCTGTTCTAGTTATTATCTCCTCCAGTTTTCCATAACGGAGTAGTTGGAATTTGTCCTCATTGAACATCATATTGTTTACCGTTGCCCACTGGAAAACTTTGTTTATATCTTCTTGGAGGTTAACCGCGTCCTCAGCAGATGACAGCCTCATGCAGATCCTAGTATCATCCGCAAAGGATGATACGGTGCTGTGGTGTATATCTCTGTTTATGTCTGATATGAGGATAAGGAATAAGATGGGGGCGAGTACTGTGCCTTGTGGAACAGAGCTCTTCACTATGGCAGCCTCCGATTTAACTCTGTTGACCACTACTCTTTGTGTTCGATTTGTTAGGAAGTTGAAGATCCATCTCCCCACTTTCCCAGTTATTCCTTTAGCACGTATTTTATGGGCTATAACGCCATGATCGCATTTGTCAAATGCTTTTGCAAAGTCTGTGTATATTACATCTGCATTCTGATTTTCTTCCAGTGCATCCAAGGCCATGTCATAGTGATCCAGTAGTTGTGAGAGGCAGGAGCGACCTGCCCTGAACCCATGTTGCCCTGGATTGTGCAGCTTTTGGGAATCCAAGTGATTTGCAATCCTGCTTCTTAGCACTCTTTCAAAGATTTTTATGATGTGGGATGTCAGAGCTATTGGTCTATAGTTCTTAGCTAATGCTTTGCTGCCACCTTTATGGAGTGGGGCTATATCCGTTGTTTTAAGTGACTGTGGAATTTCACCCATGTCCAAGCTCCTCCTCCATAGTGTACTTAGGGCACGCGAAAGGGGTTTCTTGCAGTTCTTAATGAAAACAGAGTTCCACGAGTCTGGGCCCGGGGCTGAGTGCATAGGCATGTTGTTGTCAATGGCTTTTTCGAAATCTATCGGAGTTAGGGTAATGTCGGAAATCTGGCATACATTTATGGAGTTTTGAGGCTCATTCATGAAGAAATCATTGTAAACAAATCTAAAATATATTTAGTTGGGTTAGGCTAAAATGAATTGTTTTTGTTATAATAAGGTAAGGTAAGTTTTCTAAGTTCCTTTTGGTGCAAAATTATAAATTTTTACATCAACATTAATGAAAAATATATATCTTTAAACGTATAAGAGAAAATTTTAGAAAGGACTTAATTTTAAATGAGTTCTTGCTAAATGACCAGTTTTACATTTTCGGCACGACATATGTATATATATATATATATATATATATATATATATATATATATATATATATATATATATATATATATATATATATATATATATATATATATATATATATATATATATATATATATATATATATATGCAAAACAACCACTCTGAAAGAATAGAGAAATTCCAAGCGCTTTCGTGACTACTCACATTATCAAGGAACTATGAAAGTGAAGCATCCAAGGAAGCTATATAAGGGGTCCGGCCAGCACCTCACTATCAGATCCCACAACGGTTAAACACGTGACACGCGGCGAGCCAACTTGGATAGGTCCTTCGCACAACTCACCCCGAAGCTATTCTACCCAAGAAAATTTAAAAATTATTTGTCCAGTGTATTATTAAATTCTTCCCAAATTCTATTAATTATAAATGGATCTAATTTATATAAACCAAAGGAAATATTCATATTATTGTCAAAACTGCTTTTTATGAAACAAGATTCAATTATATTCCTGTCGACCATGGACTTGCTTGATACTACTTTCTCAACTTTTTGAAAATCAATTGGATGGTTAAAATCTCTTACATGAATAAATAGAGCATTGGAATCTTGTCCAGTTCTAATGCTATATTTATGTTGTTTTAATCTTAGTTCGAGATTTTTACCAGTTTGACCGTAATAAACTTTATCGCAAATTTTACAAGGAATCTTATAGACACATCCATCAGCATTTTGGGGGGAATTCTTTATCAAAATTTTTTTTTACTGTATCAAGATTTTTGAATACAACTTTAATATTAAAAGTCTTAAGAAGAGAAGGCATATCAACCAAGTTTTCATGTTGGTTCTCCCTTACCATGAAAACTTGGTTGATATGCCTTCTCTTCTTAAGACTTTTAATATTAAAGTTGTATTCAAAAATCTTGATACAGTAAAAAAACTTTTGATAAAGAATTCCCCCCAAAATGCTGATGGATGTGTCTATAAGATTCCTTGTAAAATTTGCGATAAAGTTTATTACGGTCAAACTGGTAAAAATCTCGAACTAAGATTAAAACAACATAAATATAGCATTAGAACTGGACAAGATTCCAATGCCCTATTTATTCATGTAAGAGATTTTAACCATCCAATTGATTTTCAAAAAGTTGAGAAAGTAGTATCAAGCAAGTCCATGGTCGACAGGAATATAATTGAATCTTGTTTCATAAAAAGCAGTTTTGACAATAATATGAATATTTCCTTTGGTTTATATAAATTAGATCCATTTATAATTAATAGAATTTGGGAAGAATTTAATAATACACTGGACAAATAATTTTTAAATTTTCTTGGGTAGAATAGCTTGGGGGTGAGTTGTGCAAAGGACCTATCCAAGTTGGCTCGCCGCGTGTCACGTGTTTAACCGTTGTGGGATCTGATAGTGAGGTGCTGGCCGGACCCCTTATATAGCTTCCTTGGATGCTTCACTTTCATAGTTCCTTGATAATGTGAGTAGTCACGAAAGCGCTTGGAATTTCTCTATTCTTTCAGAGTGGTTGTTTTGCATATTTTGAAATCACCTGTTCACTGTGATCTTATTGCGTATATATATATATATATATATATATATATATATATATATATATATATATATATATATATATATATATATATATATATATATATATATATATATATATATATATATATATATATATATATATATATATATATATATATATATATATATATGGCACCTCTGTCAGAGAGAGGCTGTGGGCATCCCGCTCTGTGATTTTGGCACAATATCGTCCAATCAAGAACACCTTCCAGGATTATCATCAACAGGCTGGTGTGTGAATATCTGCTGGTCGTGTTGGAAAGGGCCAGAAGATTCCGCATTTCGTCTCTTCCTTCAGAATCAAGAAAAGTTCTGTGTATGTGAATTCAGTGAGGGAACATAACGATCACCTATGGGTAGGAGAGGTCGGTGAGGGGAGGCCTAATGGAGGAGGAGGAGGCGGAGGTTGAGGGGTAAAACTTTCCCCCCTTCCTTCCCCAAACAGGCGAGCATACACCGTGTGCTCGTGTTACAACAATGGAGTGTTTGTTCACAGTGTGTATTGTGTATATAGTCTATAGTGTACAGTGCATAGTATGTGCATGATATGCGCATAGCATGTGTAGTGTATAGCGGTGTGTCGTTGATAGTGGGGGCTGTGCACAGAGCATAGTGGTGTATAGTAACATGTGCACAGAGCATTGTGGTGTATAGTGACTTGTCCTGGGAGGGAGTGAGTGCCCTACTCCGCCTCATCACACATCTTCCACTCCTCCCTTTCTTCCACCGCCCACCACAAAGACGGGAGACCCCTCTCCTCCCCCCCCACCACCACCATGAACCACATGCGGTATGTGCCATGCGCCATTTTCCCTTCACCCTGGGCTTACCACACAGTTTGAGGTATGGCAGACGATGAAGCCAGCCAGCCACAAAGCCAGGGAAACAATGCACCCAACAATGAAAGAAGAGGCACATGTCAGGTGTGTGGAGAGTTTCGAGCACGCAACAGGGATGGCCGCATTCGTGCACACAACGGGTGTGCAGGATCACATATGCCCCCAGCAGAGAGCAGCCCACAGTCTCCACAGGCAGATGACAATTCCAATGGCAACCTCGTCACTTGCGATAACCTTCTGTTGGCATTCAAATCCACTGCTAGCAGTACACTATCCCACATCCCTAAAGCGGCTCGCCCATATGCAGCAGGGAAATTCACAGACCTTCTTAAGCGGGTGAATGGAGGTTCTACCAACTTAGATGCCCGAGGCACCATCCAAGCATGGCGCAACCTACTCTTGTTCGGCAAACTGCTAACCACGTCAGTTTTCAAGACAGTGTGCAACTACCCAAGAACGGATAACTGTGTCCCTCTGCCTCATCATCGCAGGAATCAAAGAGGTAGACTCAAGAAAAGTCCCACTGAAAACAAGAAAATTTGCTCACAGGTTAGCAAAAAAATCGAAGAAGGTAACAGTGTGGGAGCAATAAGAATAATTACAAGTGACGACACTGTAGCCCCCAAGGATGAGACCACGGCCCAAGCACTAAGAGACAAGCATCCAACCAGGGACACCATAGCCATCAACGACAACCCTGAGGAAGACCCCATCACTGAACAATTAATTTTGCCAGAATCGGAAGTCTATAAGGCGAGCGTATCATTTCCAGCAGGATCTGCAGGAGGTTACACTGGAATTCGACCTCAGCACCTCAAAGAGATGGTAAATCCAGTACTCGGTGAATCTGCATCAATTCTTCTCACCGAGTTAACAACTTTCGCCTGGCTGGGCGAATCCCAGAAGAAATTAAACCTTTCTTTTTTGGAGCTTCACTATGTACTTTGAAGAAGAAGGATGGGGGAATCAGACCCATTGCGGTTGGAAACACTCTTCGTCGTCTCGTTGCCAAAGCAGCAGTGAGAAACATTCGCCTAGAAGCTGCCACTTTACTCAAGCCACACCAACTGGGCTTTGGGGTCTCTCAAGGCAGTGAAGCTGCAGCTCATGCCACAAGGGTCTACCTCAGGGACCTACCAGAAGACAAGGCCATAGTCAAACTTGATTTTAGAAATGCCTTTAATATGGTGAAGAGAGATGCTGTTTTGCCAGCTGTTCGGGATCGGTTCATTTCAGCCGGCTACAGCAAACCTTCAATTCTTTTGTTTGGAGAACATGAAATTCAATCATCAGTGGGTGTTCAGCAGGGTGACCCACTCACTCCACTTCTCTTCTGCATGGCAGTAAGAGAACTAACTTCCAGCCTACGCAGTGAGCTCAATATCTGGTACCTGGATGACAGCACTCTGGCAGGTACTGAAGAGTCTCTGGTGGGGGACCTACAACTGATGAAAACACAGGGAGAAGACTTGGGACTCATCCTCAATCCCTCCAAGTGTGAAATCATCACAGCGAACCAGGAAATAATCAATGCTGTGCGAGGAATCCTCCCGGAAGTCTCAACTACCACTCTGTCCAACAGTACCCTCATGGGGGCACCGCTGGGTCACCAGGCCATTGACACTGTCCTCAGGGACAAATTGAATGACCTGATGAGAATGGAGGAGAGAATAAGCTATCTTGATGCCCATGATGCTCTGTATCTCCTCACAAGGTGTCTTACTATGCCAAGACTCACTTACTTCTTGAGGTGTGCACCCCCTTTTGACAACCCAACACTCGATGAATATGACGCACACCTGAGATCAACTTTTAAGAAGGCACTGAACCTGTCACTAGAGGATGAGCAATGGGATCAGGCAACCCTCCCAGTGTGACTGGGAGGTATAGGGGTGCGTAAAGCAACGCATGTTGCTTTACCTGCTTTTCTGTCTTCGTGTTTGGCTTCCAGTGCATTAGTCAAGAAGATAGTACCCGAATGCTTGAGAGACATGGTAGGAGCTCAAGACCCCAGGTTTACTGAAGCAGCGATTCGGTGGGACACCCTTACAGACTCCTCCAGTAGACCAGCTCCTCCCAAACAGCACAAACAATCCCACTGGGACAAACCGATCATGGAAAAAATCGCCAACACAATGCTCTTCAATGCTTCAGGAAAGGACAAAGCTCGTCTCCTGGCAGTGAAGGCACCACACTCAGTCCTGTTAGCTGTTCCCAATTCCTCCCTGGGCACCCATCTCGACCCACAGGCCATTCGGGTTGGTGTTGCTCTTCGCCTAGCCACCCCCATCCTCACCGAACATAGGTGTATTTGCGGCAGGGCGACAACTGATCAATTCGGACTTCATGGTCTCGTGTGTCACACAGCAGAAGGGAAGTATGCCAGACATGAGGAGGTCAATGACATCATAAAGAGAAGCCTCGCCACAGCCCGTTGCCCAGCTCAACGGGAACCCCAAGTACAGAGGTCTGATGGAAGTCAAAAGCGTCCTGATGGAGCCACTATGCTACCCTGGAAGGATGGAAAGCAGATTGCCTGGGACTACACCTGTGCTGCCACATTGGCAGACACCTACTTGCCATACTCTGTAGTGGAAGGGGGTGGAGCTGCCAGCCACAGGGAGACCCAGAAGATCCGAAAATATGAAGACCTTCCCCCTTGCTATAACTTCATTCCAATAGGGTAGGAGACCCTTGGAGCATGGGGCAAGTGTGCTCTAAAGTTCCTCAAAGAGCTGGGTGAAAAGCTCATCATAGAAACCAAGGACCACAGGGCGACCAGCTTCCTCTTTCAGAGACTCAGTGTTGTGATCCAGAGAGGAAATGCCTGCAGCATTCTGGGCATGCAGCCCACCGCAGGAGAGCTGGACGAAGTATTCGAGTTGTAGCTCTGAGTTACCTATGTTGTTTTACTTTCTGTTGTATTTTTGTGAATGTTTTGCCAATGTATTTTGTCTTTAAATAAAATATACTTGAAATATAGGGGGTGGTAGGAGAAAATTCTCAAACAGCTTCAGGGAGAACCTTGAGTTTTCCCTGAAGCAAGTTTATACTTTTCTCTGAGGATGAGGGTCCCTAGGACAGTTCTAGAGGTGGTACCTCCCTATACTATATATATATATATATATATATATATATATATATATATATATATATATATATATATATATATATATATATATATATATATATGTATATATATATATATATATATATATATATATATATATATATATATATATATATGCAATAAGATCACAGTAAACAGGTAATTTTAAAACTTGCAAAACAACCACTGTGAAAGAGTAGTGAAATTCCAAGCGCTTTCGTGACTAGTCACATTGTCAGGGAACTAGTTCCTTGACAATGTGAGTAGTCACAAAAGAGCTTGGAATTTCACTACTTTTTCACAGTGGTTGTTTTGCATATATTTATATATATATATATATATATATATATATATATATATATATATATATATATATATATATATATATATATATATATATATATATATATATATATATATATATATATATATATATATATATATATATATATATATATATATATATATATATATATATATATATATACAGTGGTCCCTAGTTTTTCGTAATTAATCCGTTCCTGGAGGAGCTACTACGAACAAAATTTACGATTTGCAAGTCAATTTTCCCCATAAGAAATAATGTAAACACAATTAATCCATTCCTGACACTCAGAAGTATTAAAACAAAAAAATTTTTTACATGAAATATACATGTAGTACATAAACAATACAATGGGAAATGATGAATGAAACATTAACAGCATAACACTTACCTTTATTGGAGGTTCTTCTTAGTGTATGGGAGACTGGAGGAGGAGAGAGATTGGATTGTTTACAGTTTGGAAGGGGAATCCCCTACCAGCATCACCTCAGGTACCAATTGCTTCTCTGGGGTTGCTTCTCTTCTCTGTTTCTTAATGTTACTAGGACCACCTTGAGAGTCACTCTAGTCCTGTCTCGCAAAGTAACTGTGGAGAGAGCTCTGTTTCTGGCGTCTCTTTAACACTTCCCTAAAATGGTACAAGACTTTGTCACTGTACATATATCTCACCTTCTTTACCACAGGCTTGGCGCTAGGAGCTTTCTTTGGAGCCATGGTAGCTTATTTAGTACTTGCAAGCACTAGAATGAGTGGAATATTATGAAATATTTCGTAGGAGCACTTGAGAGGACCTTCACTCACTGGTAAACAATGCCAGACTGGCTGGGTAGGGAGGCCTCCCCGGCTCACACCGTGTGTAAGTGTCCTGGACGAACTACTATTCGCGAGTCAACCTATGAAAAGCGAGTCCATGTTTATACGAAAATACCCCTATGATTGGCGAAATTTACGATTGACGAGAACTATGAAAAGCGAGGGACCACTGTATATGTATATATATGTATATATATATGTACATATATGTATATATATGTATATATATGTATATATATATGTACATATATGTATATATATGTATATATATGTATATATATGTATATATATGTATATATATGTATATACATATGTACATACATGTATATATATGTATATATATGTATATACATATATATATATATATATATATATATATATATATATATATATATATATATATATATATATATATATATATACTTACATATATAATTATTTATTTATATATTACTGAAAAATGTTCCAACTTTGATCCCCTGACCCAGAATCCACTATTACGTTGCAATAGACAATAGGTCATAGTGGACACAAGGTCATAGTGGACACAAGGTCATACTGAACACAAGGTCATACTGGACAAAAGGTCATACTGGACATAAGGTCATACTGGACATAAGGTCATACTGGACATAAGGTCATACTGGACACAAGGTCATACTGGACGCAAGGTCATACTGGACACAAGGTCATATTGGACACTAATTCATACTGGACACGATAAGAAATTGGACGTTACTCAAGGCCAAGCTAAGAAAATAAATGTTCAACTGTTCTCTGCGCTGTGGACGACGTGAGGACAATGTTACCGAGAACGGAAGTAAGGGATGTGTGACGAGCAAGAAATACGACAAAAGATGCAGGCAGCGTAAGTTGCCTGTTGAGGCAGAAGTTTGTGTGGTCTTGTGAAGGAGGAGGCATCCCCTCCCCTCCCGTCCACATGATGGATGGGCACTGAGGGGTCCTCCTCCCTCCCCACTACTACTACTACTACCACCATCATCACGACCACCAACCACCAACACACACCATCGTCACCATGAAGCCAGGCTTATGCAACACATCCGAACACACTTGTTTTGGGTTATGGAATGTGGAGGAGGAATGGATGACACTTGAGGGGTGTAGGTGAGAGAGAGAAAGAGAGAGAGAGAGAGAGAGAGAGAGAGAGAGAGAGAGAGAGAGAGAGAGAGAGAGAGAGAGAGAGAGAGAGAGAGAGAGAGAGAGAGAGAGAGAGAGAGAGAGAGATGCGAGGATAAAGTAGGCAGGGGGAGGTGATATTCTCCACTAGCGAGTACAAAATTACGCCCTGCGGCAAGGGTGTAGTAGTCCTTGTACGCATAATGGGAAGAAATACACATTTATTTTCTTTGTGCTGTGGACATAAACGACGCTGAAACACGCAAAGCCCAGCTCCGGCTTCCCAGGGATTCCCTTCACGCAGGGGAAGTGTCTTCATACCTGTAAAGGGTTACACTTCCCTTCCTGAGATCAAAACTAATTTCTTTTCCATTCCCAACACGTTGTATAACCCCTAAATATCTACAATAATCATTTTCAGTGCTTTTAATTCATAATTTGTCTTGACTTAACAGAGTAAAGAGAGATAATAAGCCAAGGACTAAAATCTATTGAGAGAGAGAAAGAGAGAAAGAGAGAGAGAGAGAGAGAGAGAGAGAGAGAGAGAGAGAGAGAGAGAGAGAGAGAGAGAGAGAGAGAGAGAGAGAGAGAGAGAGAGAGAGAGAGAGAGAGAGAGAGAGAGAGAGAATGTTGATAATGGTATAAAATACCGACAAATTGATGATTAAGACACATGTGCAACAATTAGTTGAAACTTTCCGCCTACACAGTAGGCGTAGTCAGTCACATACAGAGAAGTATCATCTGAGGTGGTCAGTCCCTCACCCTGGAGAAGAGTTCAACTCCATGGGAAGCAAGACATTGTCTCATTTATTTTCGAAAATTTCCTGTTAATCATGTAGGACCTAGTCTCTCTCCTCGTGTTGAAAAACTCAACTATTATTAAATAACTTTAAAAACTATTTTTGTAATTAAAAAAAAAAATAAATAAAATATCTTTCACACACAAAATACTGTCGACATTCATCACTCACAAAATACTGTCGACATTCATCACTCACAAAATACTGTCGACATTCATCACTCACAAAATACTGTCGACATTCATCACTCACAAAATACTGTCGACATTCATCACTCACAAACAAAGCATTACCAACATTCATCACTCAAAAACAAAGCACTACCAACATTCATCACTCACAAAATACTATCGACATTCATCACTCACAAAATACTGTCGACATTCAACACTCACAAACAAAGCATTACAAACATTCATCACTCAGAAACAAAGCACTTCCAACATTCATCACTCACAAAGCACTAACAACATTCATCACTCATAAGAACATAAGAACATAAGAAAGGAGGAACACTGCAGGAGGCCTGTTGGCCCATACTAGGCAGGTCCTTTACAATTCATCCCACTAACAAAATATTTGCCCAACCCAATTTTCAATGCCACCCAAAAAATAAACTCTGATGTGAAAGTCCCAGTCAAATCCAACTCCTCCCACTCATGTACTTATCCAACCTAAATTTGAAACTACCCAAAGTCCCAGCCTCAATAACCCAACTAGGTAGACTGTTCCACTCATCTACTACCCTATTTCCAAACCAATACTTTCCTATGTCCTTTCTAAATCTAAACTTATCTAATTTAAATCCATTACTGCGGGTTCTCTCTTGGAGAGACATCCTCAAGACCTTATTAATATCCCCTTTATTAATACCTATCTTCCACTTATACACTTCGAGCAGGTCTCCCCTCATTCTTCGTCTAACAAGTGAATGTAACTTAAGAGTCTTCAATCTTTCTTCATAAGGAAGATTTCTAATGCTATGTATTAATTTAGTCATCCTACGCTGAATGTTTTCTAACGAATTTATGTCCATTCTGTAATATGGAGACCAGAACTGAGCTGCATAATCTAGGTGAGGCCTTACTAATGATGTATAAAGCTGCAGTATGACCTCTGGACTTCTGCTGCTTACACTTCTTGATATAAATTCCAGTAATCTATTTGCCTTATTACGTACGCTTAGGCATTGCTGTCTTGGTTTAAGGTTGCTGCTCACCATAACCCCCAAGTTCTTTTTGCAATCTGTATGGCTAAGTTCTACATCATTTAACTTATAAGTACTAGGGTTATGGGCACTCCCAAGCTTCAGAACCTTGCATTTATCTACATTGAACTGCATCTGCCACTTCTCTGACCAAGAATAGAGTTTGTTTAAATCCTCCTGAAGTTCCATAACATCTACGTTTGAATCAATTATCCTACCTATCTTTGTGTCATCGAAACAAAGCACTACCAACATTCATCACTCACAAACAAAGCACTACCAACATTCATCACTCACAAACAAAGCACTTTCAACATCCATCACTCATAAACAAAGCACTACCAACATTCATCACTCACAAACAAAGCACTACCAACATTCATCACTCACAAACAAAGCACTACCAACATTCATCACTCACAAACAAAGCACTACCAACATTCATCACTCACAAAGCACTACCAACATTCATCACTCACAAACAAAGCACTACCAACATTCATCACTCACAAAGCACTACCAACATTCATCACTCACAAACAAAGGACTATCAACATTCATCACTCGCAAAGCACTACCAACATTCATCACTCACAAACAAACCACTTCCAACATTCATCACTCACAAACAAAGCACTTTCAACATCCATCACTCATAAACAAAGCACTACCAACATTCATCACTCACAAACAAAGCACTACCAACATTCATCACTCACAAACAAAGCACTACCAACATTCATCACTCACAAACAAACCACTTCCAACATTCATCACTCACAAACAAAGCACTTTCAACATCCATCACTCATAAACAAAGCACTACCAACATTCATCACTCACAAACAAAGCACTTCCAACATTCATCACTCACAAACAAAGCACTACCAACATTCATCACTCACAAAGCACTACCAACATTCATCACTCACAAACAAAGCACTACCAACATCCATCACTCACAAAGCACTACCAACATTCATCACTCACAAACAAAGGACTATCAACATTCATCACTCGCAAAGCACTACCAACATTCATCACTCACAAACAAAGGACTATCAACATTCATCACTCACAAAGCACTACCAACATTCATCACTCACAAACAAAGGACTATCAACATTCATCACTCACAAAGCACTACCAACATTCATCACTCACAAACAAAGGACTATCAACATTCATCACTCACAAAGCACTGCCAACATTCATCACTCACAAACAAAGGACTATCAACATACATCACTCACAAACAAAGCACTACCAACATTCATCACTCACAAACAAAGGACTATCAACATTCATCACTCACAAAGCACTACCAACATTCATCACTCACAAACAAAGGACTATCAACATTCATCACTCACAAAGCACTACCAACATTCATCACTCACAAACAAAGGACTATCAACATTCATCACTCACAAAGCACTACCAACATTCATCACTCACAAACAAAGGACTACCAACATTCATCACTCACAAAGCACTACCAACATTCATCACTCACAAAGCACTACCAACATTCATCACTCACAAAGCACTATCAACATTCATCACTGACAAACAAAGCACTTCCAACATCCATCACTCATAAACAAAGCACTACCAACATTCATCACTCACAAACAAAGGACTATCAACATTCATCACTGACAAACAAAGCACTACCAACATTCATCACTCACAAACAAAGCACTACCAACATTCATCACTCACAGACAAAGCACTTTTAACATTCATCACTCACAAACAAAGCACTATCAACATTCATTACTCACAAACAAAGCACTATCATCATTCATCACTAACAAACAAAGAACTATCAACATTCATCACTAACAAACAAAGAACTATCAACATTCATCACTCACAAACAAAGCACTACCAACATTCATCACTCACAAACAAAGCACTACCAACATTCATCACTCACAAAGCACTACCAACATTCATCACTCACAAACAAAGCACTACCAACATCCATCACTCACAAAGCACTACCAACATTCATCACTCACAAACAAAGGACTATCAACATTCATCACTCGCAAAGCACTACCAACATTCATCACTCACAAACAAACCACTTCCAACATTCATCACTCACAAACAAAGCACTTTCAACATCCATCACTCATAAACAAAGCACTACCAACATTCATCACTCACAAACAAAGCACTACCAACATTCATCACTCACAAACAAAGCACTACCAACATTCATCACTCACAAACAAACCACTTCCAACATTCATCACTCACAAACAAAGCACTTTCAACATCCATCACTCATAAACAAAGCACTACCAACATTCATCACTCACAAACAAAGCACTTCCAACATTCATCACTCACAAACAAAGCACTACCAACATTCATCACTCACAAAGCACTACCAACATTCATCACTCACAAACAAAGCACTACCAACATCCATCACTCACAAAGCACTACCAACATTCATCACTCACAAACAAAGGACTATCAACATTCATCACTCGCAAAGCACTACCAACATTCATCACTCACAAACAAAGGACTATCAACATTCATCACTCACAAAGCACTACCAACATTCATCACTCACAAACAAAGGACTATCAACATTCATCACTCACAAAGCACTACCAACATTCATCACTCACAAACAAAGGACTATCAACATTCATCACTCACAAAGCACTACCAACATTCATCACTCACAAACAAAGGACTATCAACATCCATCACTCACAAACAAAGCACTACCAACATTCATCACTCACAAACAAAGGACTATCAACATTCATCACTCACAAAGCACTACCAACATTCATCACTCACAAACAAAGGACTATCAACATTCATCACTCACAAAGCACTACCAACATTCATCACTCACAAACAAAGGACTATCAACATTCATCACTCACAAAGCACTACCAACATTCATCACTCACAAACAAAGGACTATCAACATTCATCACTCACAAAGCACTACCAACATTCATCACTCACAAACAAAGGACTATCAACATTCATCACTCACAAAGCACTACCAACATTCATCACTCACAAACAAAGCACTTCCAACATACATCACTCATAAACAAAGCACTACCAACATTCATCACTCACAAACAAAGGACTATCAACATTCATCACTGACAAACAAAGCACTACCAACATTCATCACTCACAAACAAAGCACTACCAACATTCATCACTCACAGACAAAGCACTTTTAACATTCATCACTCACAAACAAAGCACTATCAACATTCATTACTCACAAACAAAGCACTATCATCATTCATCACTAACAAACAAAGAACTATCAACATTCATCACTCACAAACAAAGCACTACCATCATTCATCACTCACAAACAAAGCACTACCACCATTCATCACTCACAAAGCACTACCAACATTCACCACTCACAAACAAAGCACTACCATCAATCATCACTCACAAACAAAGCACTACCAACATTCATCACTCACAAAGCACTACCAACATTCATCACTCACAAACAAAGCACTACCAACATTCATCACTCACAAAGCACTACCAACATTCATCACTCACAAAGCACTACCAACATTCATCACTCACAAAGCACTACCAACATTCATCACTCACAAAGCACTACCAACATTCATCACTCACAAAGCACTACCAACATTCATCACTCACAAAGCACTACCAACATTCATCACTCATAAACAAAGAACTATCAACATTCACCACTGACAAACAAAGCACTACCAACATTCATCACTCACAAACAAAGCACTACCAACATTCATCACTCACAAAGCACTACCAACATTCATCACTCACAAAGCACTACCAACATTCATCACTCACAAAGCACTACCAACATTCATCACTCATAAACAAAGAACTATCAACATTCACCACTGACAAACAAAGCACTACCAACATTCATCACTCATAAACAAAGAACTATCAACATTCACCACTGACAAACAAAGCACTACCAACATTCATCACTCATAAACAAAGAACTATCAACATTCACCACTGACAAAGAAAGCACTACCAACATTCATCACTCATAAACAAAGAACTATCAACATTCACCACTGACAAACAAAGCACTACCAACATTCATCACTCACAAACAAAGCATATCAACATTCATCTCTCACAAACAAAGCACTATCAACATTCATCACTCACAAACAAGCACTATCAACATTCATCACTCATAAACAAAGTACTATCAACATTCATCACTCACAAACAAGCACTATCAACATTCATCACTCACAAACAAAGCACTACCAACATTCATCACTCACAAACAAAGGACTATCAACATTCATCACTGACAAACAAAGCACTACCAACATTCATCACTCACAAAGGACTATCAACATTCATCACTGACAAACAATGCACTACCAACATTCATCACTCACAAACAAAGGACTATCAACATTCATCACTGACAAACAAAGCACTACCAACATTCATCACTCACAAACAAAGGACTATCAACATTCATCACTGACAAACAAAGCACTACCAACATTCATCACTCACAAACAAAGGACTATCAACATTCATCACTGACAAACAAAGCACTACCAACATTCATCACTCACAAACAAAGGACTATCAACATACATCACTCACAAACAAAGCACTACCAACATTCATCACTCACAAACAAAGGACTATCAACATTCGTCACTCACAAAGCACTACCAACATTCATCACTCACAAACAAAGCGCTACCAACATTCATCACTCCCAAACAAAGCACTACCAACATTCATCACTCACAAACAAAGGACTATCAACATTCACCACTGACAAACAAAGCACTACCAACATTCATCACTCACAAACAAAGGACTATCAACATTCATCACTGACAAACAAAGCACTACCAACATTCATCACTCACAAACTAAGCACTACCAACATTCATCACTCACAAACAAAGCGCTACCAACATTCATCACTCACAAACAAAGGACTATCAACATTCATCACTGACAAACAAAGCACTACCAACATTCATCACTCACAAACAAAGGACTATCAACATTCACCACTGACAAACAAAGCACTACCAACATTCATCACTCACAAACAAAGGACTATCAACATTCATCACTGACAAACAAAGCACTACCATCATTCATCACTCACAAACAAAGGACTATCAACATTCATCACTGACAAACAAAGCACTACCATCATTCATCACTCACAAACAAAGGACTATCAACATTCATCACTGACAAACAAAGCACTACCATCATTCATCACTCACAAACAAAGCACTAACAAAATTCATCACTCACAAACAAAAGCACTACCAACATTCATCACTCACAAACAAAGCACTACCAACATTCATCACTCACAAACAAAGCACTACCAACATTCATCACTCACAAACAAAGCACTACCAACATTCATCACTCACAAACAAAGCGCTACCAACATTCATCACTCACAAACAAAGCACTACCAACATTCATCACTCACAAACAAAGCACTACCAACATTCATCACTCACAAACAAAGCACTACCAACATTCATCACTCACAAACAAAGCACTACCAACATTCATCACTCACAAACAAAGCACTACCAACATTCATCACTCACAAACAAAGCACTACCAACATTCATCACTCACAAACAAAGCGCTACCAACATTCATCACTCACAAACAAAGCACTACCAACATTCATCACTCGCAAACAAAGCACTTCCAATATCCATCACTCATAAACCAAGCACTACCAACATTCATCACTCGCAAACAAAGCACTTCCAATATCCATCACTCATAAACCAAGCACTACCAACATTCATCACTCGCAAACAAAGCACTTCCAATATCCATCACTCATAAACCAAGCACTACCAACATTCATCACTCGCAAACAAAGCACTTCCAATATCCATCACTCATAAACCAAGCACTACCAACATTCATCACTCACAAACAAAGCACTTCCAATATCCATCACTCATAAACCAAGCACTACCAACATTCATCACTCACAAACAAAGCGCTACCAACATTCATCACTCACAAACAAAGCACTACCAACATTCATCACTCACAAACAAAGCACTTCCAATATCCATCACTCATAAACCAAGCACTACCAACATTCATCACTCGCAAACAAAGGACTATCAACATTCATCACTGACAAACAAAGCACTACCAACATTCATCACTCACAAACAAAGCACTACCAACATTCATCACTCACAAACAAAGCACTACCAACATTCATCACTCACAAACAAAGCACTACCAACATTCATCACTCACAAACAAAGCACTATCAACATTCATCACTCACAAACAAGCACTATCAACATTCATCACTCACAAACAAAGCACTATCAACATTCATCACTCACAAACAAGCACTATCAACATTCATCACTCACAAACAAAGCACTATCAACATTCATCACTCACAAACAAAGCACTACCAACATTCATCACTCACAAACAAAGCACTACCATCATTCATCACTCACAAACAAAGCACTACCAACATTCATCACTCACAAACAAAGCACTACCATCATTCATCACTCACAAACAAAGCACTACCATCATTCATCACTCACAAACAAAGCACTACCAACATTCATCACTCACAAACAAAGCACTACCAACATTCATCACTCACAAACAAAGCACTATCAACATTCATCACTCACAAACAAAGCACTACCCACATTCATCACTCATAAACAAAGCACTACCATCATTCATCACTCACAAAGCCTTGAATCCTTTAGTCCTCTCATAAAAACCCTAAATATTTGTAACCATGAATAAATTTTAGAGAATTCAACACCATAAACCTGGACAAACACTTGACAATAATGAAATGTAAATCTTTATTGTGTACCGTCGCTTTCTACTTCAAATTCTACCTTTACGTGTAACTCTTTAAGCACCAGCAGAGATTCTTCACTCACCTGCTATTTATAATCCTTCCTTGCTAAAACTGCCAACATTACTTCCTGTTAAACCATCTCTGATTGTTGTTGCTGAAGTATCTTGCTGCTGTTGTTGTTGCTGTTGTTGCTGTTGTTATTATTATTATGATTAGTATTGTTATTATTATTATTATTATTATTATTATTATTATTATTATTATTATTATTATTATTATTGTTATTATTATTATTATTATTATTATTATTATTATTATTATTATTATAATTATTATTATTATTATTATTATTATTATTATTATTATTATTATTATTATTATTATTATTATTATTATTATTATTATTATGATTAGTATTGTTATTATTATGTTTAGTATTTGTTATTATTATTACTATTATTACAACTTTGTACAGAGAGGATATATATAGATGGGAGTGTATATCTTCCGGTATACAAGACTATGTACTCGGAGAACTGGGCATCACAGCGTATATGCATTTAGAGTTTATTTATTCTTAAGGATTCAAGTATCGTCGATTTGTGGTATTCATATCAAACGAGTTAAAACAAAGTCTTCCGAACAACCTCAGTGACTCAGCAGGAATACAGGACCCTAGCTATGCCAGTGCCTTCACTGAATGGGAGACTCTTGCTGCTCCAGCACCAAAACCTAGTGCAGCACTGGCCTACAAACAGTCAAGTGGGATGGCCCCATTGCTGAAAAGGTGTTTGCCAACATGCTTAGGGCTGCAGCATTAAACAGGGAGACTGCCCGTCTCCAAGCTGTGAGTGCACATCACTCCGGGGACTTTCTCCAAACAGTATACCCATTTCGGCAATGGGAACACGCTTCAACCCTATGACCCTCCGTTTTGCAGTGACTCCGCCTTGCTGCCCCAATTTGCACGGAATATATGTGTATCTGCGGCGATGGGCAAGCCGACCAATATGGTCTACATGGTCTTAACTGTTCCAAAACCAAGGGCTGTCATGCAAGACACAATGAAGTCAACGACATCATAAAGAGAAGCCTTGCTACAGCATCCAGCTGTAGCAAGGCTTCTCTTTATGATGCCGAGAGGGAGCCCCGATCACTAGCAGCCAATAATACCCACAACCCAGGAAACTGTCCCGACAGGATCACCATCTATCCTTGGAAGAATGGCATGGGACTATACCTGTGTGTCGACACTGGGTGACACCTACATCCATCACAGTGCCGGTCGACAGGGAGGAGCTGCTGATCACAGAGAGGAGTACAAGATCAGCAAGTACAGGGACATAAGCCAACAGTATCAATTTGTCCCAGTGGGATCAAAGACCTTGGGATCATGGGGAAAACATGCCCCACGTTTCCTTAAAGAATTAGGTTTCAGACTCATCGACACCACCAGGGACCCAAGAGCAGCCACTTTCATGTTCCAGCGCCTCAGCGTGGCCATCCAGAGGGGAAATGCTTGCTGCATACTTGGATCACGTCCGGCTTCGGAGGAGCTGGAGGAGATTCAAAATCTTTGATATATTGTACCAATGTATTCATATTTGTGTTTTCTGTCAATGTATTCTGTCTATTAATAAAGTTCACATGTAATATAAAATATAGGAGGTGGTAGGAGAGAAAAATACTTAAACAGCTTCGGGGAGAACCTTGAGTTTCACATTATACATAACAACCACTGCGAAAAAAGTAATGAACTTCCAAGCGCTTTCGTGATGTTTCACATTATTGTGTGGGATTTTAGGTGAGATAAGTACAATAATATTAAAGTAATGATAGAACCACTATGTGAATTAGTACTCACCTTGTTGATAACAGCTCAAAACACCTGCAGCCTCTACCAGGGTTTTCATTCGACGTTTGCTGTGTGTATACCTACCATCGCTGTAAGGAAGGTGATTATAACGAGGGTTAATACTCGCCCTGAAGACATATTTTGACCACTGATTTATGTTTGTCACATGGAACGTCGTGGCGGGTCTTGCCTGGGTTGGGGGTAATGCCCAGATCAAAGTTTTGAAATTGGTTAGTCTTATCAACCCCATGTATATATACTCTTCTGCTGCAGCGGAATGGTGAAACGAAGGATTTGCTGAAGATTTATCTGAATGTGCGTGTAGCATACCCACAAATTGAATAACACCGATATCATTGGTTTGATCGAAGAGATGACGTCCGTCGGAAGTCTCTTTTGTCATCTACTTGGCCGTGTTGCCTGACGACTATCACAAATGAGCGACACGGAGAATAATTCTGCCGTGGACTCCCTAATATGTCCGTAGTTATTCACGGCAGGAAGAGTCTTTACTCTCTTTTCTTGGAGAATGTCAGTGCTACGGCTCGGGATTCGGATGCACACGAATACGGCCAGGCACGAATGCTTCTGCATTCAGCGCAGTGTGGCTCTGCCGGATAGCACCCCAGTCACTTCGTCACATGCAATCCGTCTGCTATAACATCTGCCCTCCTTTTATGGGCTGTTATCTGCTGACATGATGTCTACAGGCGTAGATACCGGCTCTGGTGAGTTAGTTGAATCAAAAGGAGTAGATTCCTTGAGTCAAAGTTGCCGGCTGTGAGGTATGAAGACCCTAGATATATTAACAGTTTAGAAGCATTTATTTTGAAAATTTCCTGGTCTTGGGAAATAACAGTTCACTGAGACAAACATATAGTCATAAAATCTTGAAGAGACTCCAGTAAGAGTGTAAAATTCTGCCGGTCACGTTTAAATATTGGGTGTCGATCACATTTGCTCTTGATCTGCAAGCCTATTCTGCATAGTTAGAAACCTTACTTGATCTCTGCTAGTGCAAAAAGAACATGGCATGCCCCCCCCCCTCATGCTCACTCATGCTCTTCAGTGTGAGAAAGTAGAGGGGGAGTCTTAGCTCCCTCGAAAGATATTGTCGTCCCCTGAGTGGGGGTTCGTCGCCCCCATCCTTTGGTTGGAGAAAATTTCTCCACAATTAACCTAGGACTATGTAGTTCCTTGATAATGTGAAAAATCACGAAAACTCTTGGAAACATAGTTTTCAACGGGACAGAGTCAACAAGACACTTTATAGGTGTAAGTGCTCCACAGGGAAGTGTACTTGCACTTTTGTTATGGAATGTCTACTTCATTGACCTTATTCAGTTCATCCCACAACCCGATGCACATGCAGAGGACTGTAGTCTGATATTTACTGCCTGAGGAAAACGATGGCTTCTCATATTTGTTCCTTAGAAAACACAAATGATGGTCTCTAGGCACCATGATGGTAATGCTGGAGCAGTGGTAAGAATGTATGGGAGAATGTTGGTACCAGGAAATTAAGTAAATATCCTTGGGGTGAAATATGACTCAAGACTGACTATGAAGAACCAACGTTGTAAATCTTGCAAACAAGGCGGCAAGGATGCTTACTGCACTTTGACGAATCTCGCATCTCGTCGACAGCAGAGGATGCAAGATTGTGTAAGAGGCACAAGTACGCTCACACATTGGCTATGTTCTACTTTCTTGGATTACCTGTACTCTGTCTCATCTTTGACTTCTTGACGGAACAGAGAACGGAGCAACTTGATTCAAATGCCGCCTGGACGCAGCCTGAACAAATCCGTCACTTCAGCAGAGCTTTCAGCAAAGGAGGGATGTGGACAGCCTTACTGTTATGTACAAGGTCAATGTTGTTAAAGTACCACGCTTGGTTCCACTCCACGGACAGCAAACACTGAATGTACCTTTCTCAAAAATATAACTTCATCTGAGATCATTTATGACTAGGATGACTCGAGTCTGGACCATGATCGTCAGCATAACAACATCAACGATATAAAGTCAGTTGATCAAATGAAATCACTGGCCCACAGATGGCTCCAACTTCATTCTGGTCCTTATTTGGATGTTTCATAGCAATAAAATGACTTTAAAATGAACTGATGTGGGTAACAACTCTTATCTTTTAACCTTGTAAAACCCTGTGTAAAGAGAGAGAGAGAGAGAGAGGGAGAGAGAGAGAATAATCTAGTAGGGAAACAAAGCATTGGGTTTTCCTCTTGTTCTGGTATAAGACAACCCTTGACCTTACTCAGGTCTCTGCACCGTATTTATGCTCTTTTCCTGTCATGTTAGGCAGGGGTCTCCGCTCGTTGTGGTAGTGTTGGTGGTGGTTGTCCTGGAGGTGGAGGGATCAACATGGTAGTAGTGATGGTTCCTGCTGTTTTGATGGTGTTAGCTGTTCGTATCATGGTAACGCTGCTGATTCTACTACTACTACTACTGCTGCTATTTTATTACTAGTGTTACTAGTACTATTCCTACTGCTAATACAACTAATATTACTACTTAAGCCTGATATCCTGTGGTGTGAGAAGATTAAATTAAGTGTTGCAGTTACCACTGTATTTGGGCTCAGTGGGATTTAAACTTCCTGTTCGGTCCACAGACAGGCTCCTCACTGAATCTTAGACTGACATTTGTAAACGTATCTGCCATCGTGTCCATGGAGAGTGTTCCGAGAGTCAATACCCTTGCAAACGTTGATGTTGCATCTCTTGCCATGTTGTTTTGTAATATCGAATCATCTTTCTCTGTGCATAACTAAAGGAGGGAATAACGTCCTTTCAGTCTCCAATTCTTAAAGTCTCAAATTTTTCGTTCCCTTAAGTTCTCCTCGTAGGTTTTATAAATTAAATCAAGGATGAGTAATAGACAGATGGAGAGAAAGAGAGAGAGAGAGAGAGAGAGAGAGAGAGAGAGAGAGAGAGAGAGAGAGAGAGAGAGAGAGAGAGAGAGAGAGAGAGAGAGAGAGAGAGAGAGAGAGAGAGAGAGAGAGAGATCCTATATACCCAGGATGACTCGAGTATGGAACACATTCGTACAGCATAATGATGTCAACGAGATAAAGTCAGTTGATCAAATGAAAATGCTGGCCCACAGATGGCTCCAACTTCATCCTGTTCCCTGCTTGTATGTCTCATAACAATAAAAATGCTTTCAAATGAGCTGATGTAGGAACAGCTCTTAGCTTGCCAATAAAGTTAGGAATCCTTAACCTGTAAATAGCTTGTCAATAAAGCTAGGGGTCCTTAACCTTGTCAAACCCTGTGTAAAAAAAAAAAAAAAGAGAGAGAGAGAGAGAGAGAGAGAGAGAGAGAGAGAGAGAGAGAGAGAGAGAGAGAGAGAGAGAGAGAGAGAGAGAGAGAGAGCATCAAACAAGACAGCAGCTGTCACACTTGGGCACCGTCACTAGTATAATAACATCACTTTACTGATGATAAATATTGAAGTGATATACAAATACATTTTCCGCGAAGCACCGATTGGAATGGCGCCTCGTAAAATCATCAGCTTTTACAATTCATCGTTGTAAACACGGCAATTTGTACACACCAGCTCTGTAAAGCCATTAACATTTACACTGGAGTTCTGTAAATCAGGCAACGTTTTCTCTAATCGAGCAACGTTTTCGCTGCAACTTTGTAAATCAAACAATGTTACATTATAATTCTGTAAAATGAATAACGTTTACACAGGAATCCTCTAAATGAAACATGGAATACAGAGGAATTCTGTAAATGAATCATGGTTTACACTTGAATTCTGTAAATGAAGCATGATTTACACAGAAATTCTGTAAATGACATAGAATACACAGGAATTCTGTAAATGGAGGACGGTTTACAAATGTATTGTGCAAATGAAGCATAGTTATACGGAAATTGTGTAAATGAAGCATGGTTTACACAGGAAGTCTGTAAATGAAATATGGAATTCGCAGGAATTCTGTAAATGAAACATGGAATACGCAAGAATTCTGTAAATGAAACACGAATAACACAGAAATTGTGTAAATGAATTGTTAACAAAGAAATTCCGATAATCTTGCAACTTTGCGCTTACTTCTATAACACAAGCTGACTCTTAGAGGCAGAACTTTAACAATCTATGTCATAAAACTTTTCTGTGTCGGCTGTTACATTATAGTTTACTTCTGTGTCGCCTTCTCCTGCCCCTTTTCTTTGTTTCTTTCTGTGTGCACATCTCTTTCTGTGAACCGAGAAGGGGACGGAGTATAGAGTCTTCACCACTACTATCTGTTTTTGAGCAGCAATATATATATATATGTCGTGCCGAATAGGCAGAATTTGCTATCTTGGCTTAAATAGCAACGCTCATCTTGCCACATAAGACAAGCTAAAATTTACGTATGCAATAATTTCGTCAAAATCATTCTGAACCTAACGAAAAAAATATATTTCACTGTGTTTGTTTAGTGTTAAATTATTGTAAAGAAATCTAAAATATATTTTGTTGGGTTAGGTTAAAATAAATTGTTCTTGTTATAATAAAGTTAGGTAAGTTTTCTAAGATTCTTTTGGTGCAAAATTAAAATTTTTTACATTAACATTAATAAAAAAAATATATCTTCAAACGTATAATGGAAATTTTCAGAAAGAGACTTAATTTTAAATGAGTTCTTGCTAATTGACCAGTTGTACTTATTCGGCACGACATACATATAAATATATATATATATATATATATATATATATATATATATATATATATATATATATATATATATACAAAAAGAATCTTAGAAAACTTGCCTAACCTTGTAATAACAAGAGCAATTTATTTTAGCCTAACCCAAATAAATATATTTTAATTACGTTTACAATAATTTAGTACTATACAAACACAATCAGATATATTTTTTTCGTTAGGTTCAGAATGATTTTGGCGAAATAATTGCATACACAAATTTTCACTTGTCCTATATGGCAAGATGAGCGTTGCTATTTAAGCCAAGATCGCAAGTTCTGCCTATTCGGCACGACATATATATACATATATAATATATATAATATATATATATATATATATATATATATATATATATATATATATATATATATATATTTATATGTCGTGCCGAATATGTAAAACTGGTCATTTAGCAAGAACTCATTTAAAATTAAGTCCTTTCTGAAATTTTCTCTTACACGTTTAAAGATATATTTTTTTCATTAATGTTAATGTAAAAATTTTTAATTTTGCACCAAACGAATCTTAGAAAACTTACCTAACCTTATTATAACAAGATCAATTTATTTTAGCCTAGCCCAACTAAATATATTTTAAATACGTTTACAATAATTTAGTACTATACAAACAAAATGAAATATTTTTTTTTCGTTAGGTTCAGAATGATTTTGGCGAAATTATTGCATACACAAATTTTCACTTGTCCTATATGGCAAGATGAGCGTTGCTATTTAAGCCAAGATTGCAAGTTCTGCCTATTCGGCACGACATATATATATATATATATATATATATATATATATTTATATTTATATATATATATATATATATATATATATATATATATATATATATATATATATATATATATATATATATATATATATATATATATATATATATATATATATATATATATATATATATATATATATTCATACATACATATGACGAAGAAGGAGAAATTAAATCCACTGAAAAATAAGGACAAAATAATAATGGTAACACTCAACAATGCAGCAGCAAGAGAGAATAACATGTCTGGGGGAATATTAAAACAGTGCATGTTAGCAACGCCATAACAGGAAATATATGAGAACGACACAATAACGTGCGAGCCGCCTCGTTCTCTCGCTGCCGTAAAAACTGCATGGCTGTGTATATCAGATTTTCCAGTCGGTAAAACTGGGTGGTGGACCATTGTGACCATCCTCTCCCCTTCCCCTCCCCCACCCCCTGTGTCTCCGCGTCAATGTTCACAACTATATATCACTACACACACACACACACACACACACACACACACACACACACACACACACACACACACACACACACACACACACACACACACACACACACACACAAACACACACACACACGCTATACCAATAAACTCACCTGCAATCTATGGAGCATAATTCATACATTAATGTTGCCTAATCTCAACACCAGGTTACTGCCTGGGATGTATGCAGCTTCCTGCTGATACCAGCAACAGCGTTCTTAAAGAAAGTGTTATTCATCGTTACCCATCATGTTTGTGCTGTGTTTGTACTTCACGAAATGCGTACAGACTTGAGGATTGATTAAACATCAATCGTATCTCAGCAGTCAGGATTTTTACTGAAGAAGGCATTAGCTTGAGGTCGAACCGGGGGTCAAAGCCCCCGCGGCCCAGTCTGTGACCAGGCCTCCTGGTGGAACAGAGCCTGATCAACCAGGCTGTTGCTACTGGCTGCACACAAACCAACGTACGAGCCACAGCCCGGCTGATCCGGAACTGACTTTAGGTGCTTGTCCAGTGCCAGCTTGAAGACTGCCAGGGGTCTGTTGGTAATCCCCCTTATGTGTGCTGGGAGGCAGTTGAACAGTCTCGGGCCCCTGACACTTATTGTATGGTCTCTTAACGTGCTAGTGACACCCCTGCTTTTCATTGGGGGGATGGTGCATCGTCTGCCAAGTCTTTTGCTTTCGTAGTGAGTGATTTTCGTGTGCAAGTTCGGTACTAGTCCCTCTAGGATTTTCCAGGTGTATATAATCATGTATCTCTCCCTCCTGCGTTCCAGGGAATACAGGTTTAGGAACCTCAAGCGCTCCCAATAATTGAGGTGTTTTATCTCCGTTATGCGCGCCGTGAAAGTTCTCTGTACATTTTCTAGGTCGGCAATTTCACCTGCCTTGAAAGGTGCTGTTAGTGTGCAGCAATATTCCAGCCTAGATAGAACAAGTGACCTGAAGAGTGTCATCATGGGCTTGGCCTTCCTAGTTTTGAAGGTTCTCATTATCCATCCTGTCATTTTTCTAGCAGATGCGATTGATACAATGTTATGGTCCTTGAAGGTGAGATCCTCCGACATGATCACTCCCAGGTCTTTGACGTTGGTGTTTTGCTCTATTTTGTGGCCAGAATTTGTTTTGTACTCTGATGAAGATTTAATTTCCTCATGTTTACCATATCTGAGTAATTGAAATTTCTCATCGTTGAACTTCATATTGTTTTCTGCAGCCCACTGAAAGATTTGGTTGATGTCTGCCTGGAGCTTTGCAGTGTCTGCAATGGAAGACACTGTCATGCAGATTCGGGTGTCATCTGCAAAGGAAGACACGGTGCTGTGGCTGACATCCTTGTCTATGTCAGATATAAGGATGAGGAACAAGATGGGAGCAAGTACTGTGCCTTGTGGAACAGAGCTTTTCACCGTAGCTGCCTCGGACTTTACTCTGTTGACGACTACTCTCTGTGTTCTGTTAGTGAGGAAATTATAGATCCATTGACCGACATTTCCTGTTATTCCTTTAGCACGCATTTTGTGCGCTATTACGCCATGGTCACACTTGTCGAAGGCTTTTGCAAAGTCTGTATATATTACATCTGCATTCTTTTGGTCTTCTAGTGCATTTAGGACCTTGTCGTAGTGATCCAATAGTTGAGACAGACAGGAGCGACCTGTTCTAAACCCATGTTGCCCTGGGTTGTGTAACTGATGGGTTTCTAGATGGGTGGTGATCTTGCTTCTTAGGACCCTTTCAAAGATTTTTATGATATGGGATGTTAGTGCTATTGGTCTGTAGTTCTTTGCTGTTGCTTTACTGCCCCCTTTGTGGAGAGGGGCTATGTCTGTTGTTTTTAGTAACTGTGGGACGACCCCCGTGTCCATGCTCCCTCTCCATAGGATGGAAAAGGCTCGTGATAGGGGCTTCTTGCAGTTCTTGATGAACACAGAGTTCCATGAGTCTGGCCCTGGGGCAGAGTGCATGGGCATGTCATTTATCGCCTGTTCGAAGTCATTTGGCGTCAGGATAACATCGGATAGGCTTGTGTTAATCAAATTTTGTGGCTCTCTCATAAAAAATTCATTTTGATCTTCGACTCTCAGTCTGGTTAGCGGCTTGCTAAAAACTGAGTCATATTGGGACTTGAGTAGCTCACTCATTTCCTTGCTGTCATCTGTGTAGGACCCATCTTGTTTAAGTAGGGGCCCAATACTGGACGTTGTTCTCGATTTTGATTTGGCATAGGAGAAGAAATACTTTGGGTTTCTTTCGATTTCATTTATGGCTTTTAGTTCTTCCCGCGATTCCTGACTCCTAAAGGATTCTTTTAGCTTAAGTTCGATGCTTGCTATTTCTCTGACCAGTGTCTCCCTACGCATTTCAGATATATTGACCTCTTTTAGCCGCTCTGTTATTCTTTTCCGTCGCCTGTAAAGGGAGCGCCTGTCTCTTTCTGTTTTACATCTACTCCTCCTTTTTCTTAGAGGAATAAGCCTTCTGCATACATCGAGTGCCACCGAGTTAATCTGTTCTAGGCATAAGTTGGGGTCTGTGTTGCTTAGTATATCTTCCCAGCTTATATCAGTTAGGACTTGGTTTACTTGGTCCCACTTTATGTTTTTGTTATTGAAGTTGAATTTGGTGAATGCTCCCTCGTGACTAATCTCATTATGTCGGTCTGGGGCTCCGCGCATACATGACTGAACCTCAATTATGTTGTGATCTGAGTATATTGTTTTTGATATGGTGATATTTCTTATCAGATCATCATTGTTGGTGAAGATGAGGTCTAGTGTATTCTCCAGTCTAGTAGGCTCTATTATTTGCTGGTTTAAATTGAATTTTGTGCAGAGATTTAAAAGCCCGCATGAGTGTGAGTTTTCATCAGAGCTGCCTCCTGGTGTTATTACTGCAACAATATTATTTGCTATATTCCTCCATTTTAGGTGCCTTAAGTTGAAATCCCCCAGGAGCAAGATGTTGGGTGCAGGAGCTGGAAGGTTTTCCAGACAGTGGTCAATTTTTAACAGCTGTTCCTGGAATTGCTGGGATGTTGCATACGGAGGCTTGTATACTATCACAATGACTAGGTTTTGGCTCTCGACCTTTACTGCTAAAACTTCCACTACATCATTTGAGGCATTTAGCAGTTCTGTGCAAACAAGTGACTCTGCAATGTACAGGCCAACCCCCCCCTTTTGCCTGTTCACTCTGTCACATCTGTATAGGTTGTAACCTGGGATCCATATTTCGTTGTCCAAGTGATCCTTTATGTGGGTCTCAGTGAAAGACGCGAACATTGCCTTTGCCTCTGCAAGCAGTCCACGGATGAAAGGTATTTTGTTGTTTGTTGCTGGCTTTAGACCCTGTATATTTGCAAAGAAGAATGTTATCGGACTGGTGGTATTGTTGGTACTGGGGGGGGATTTTTTTTCCGGCATTAGTATCTGTATCTGTTGGTTTGGAGTGGAGGCCATCGACTGTGATTCCACTCCAGGAATGACTGGATTTGGTGTACGATTTCTGCCATTTCCTGCCAGTTTTTTTTCCTTCCTGGCACTAAAAAACCTCTCCCTCTTGAGTGGCTGTGGCTACCCAGGTTTTCCCATGGCCTGGATGTTTTGTATCTTTTTGTCCCCTTTACATGGTATGCCTGGCAATTTAAGTTATAGCACAGTCTTTCCTGTACTGAAGAGGTACACAGTTCAGGGTGAAAAAGCTTACAGGAAGGGAGTTTGCATTTTCCTGTTGTCATATGGGCATGGCATTTCCTAGGGTGGTCATAGTTGCACGTCCCATCTGCTTTTCCAGATTTCCCATGCCAGCAGATACCGAGTGCATAGTATGTGCACAGGCTTGGTTTCCGTTTGCCTTGGGTTTCTGTGACTGTATTCCCTGTTGGTGCATGTTTCCCTGTCTTACTTCTATCCTCCCTAGCACCAACAATGGAGCTCCCACCAGTTGTTTTTGGTAATATATCCTCACTATTGCTAGTGGAGTCCTCTTGTTTGCTATTTCCTGCAGTATTTCTAGTTTGCAATATTGGTTTTATCTTATCTTTGACTACACTTGTTTCCCTACTACGGCTCCTGTCCCCTATGAGGTCATTTATATGTATTCCTTCCTGCGTATAATTCCCGACTACCTGGACAAAATCTCCAGCTTCACCATTACTGTCTCCCAGGACAGCATCTCCAGCTTCCCCATTACTGTCTCCCAGGACAGCATCTCCAGCTTCACCATTACTGTCTCCCAGGACAGCACCTCCAGCTTCACCATTACTGTCTCCCAGGACAGCACTATCAGCCCCACATTTACTGACTACCAGGACATCATCTCCAGCCTTACAGTTTCTGACTACATGGCCAGTATCAAGGGCAGTACCATTCAGCCCAGACTTTTTATGTTCCCATCTGTTGTAGAAAGCTTCCAGGTTTTCTATGAAAGCAGCTTTGATGTTGACCTCTTTTAATACCCTTGTGATTTTAGTCCACAGATTTATCTCATTTGGGCATACCCAAAAACACTTCCCTGTTTTAATACTGCTTGTAGCTAGTTCTTGGATATCTGCACAAGGGGCATGACACCAATTTCCACAAAAATGAAAATTTATGCATGTGGAAGCCCGTTTGTTTGACTGACCACAGACTACACACAGCTTCATAATGATTTGAATGGTTGATTTACTGCAATTCTACTAGCAACCTCTTGAATATTCTATTAATAACCTGCTAGGTGGTGCACAACGAAACCGTTTGAAACCAGTCCAGGGTTCGGACCAGTCAAGGGTTCGGACCAGTCAAGGGTTCGGACCAGTCAAGGGTTCGGACCAGTCAAGGGTTCGGACCAGTCAAGGGTTCGGACCAGTCTATCTGATCTGATCAGTGGGTCACTTATTTAAACCATACTGGTCGGTGATTTGAGCTAACACATGAAGGATCTACTGGAAATTATCTACCCGAGTAATATGTGATTTGATTGATACAAAAGTATAACTTGCGTGTTGAAGAGCCGGTGACTGCTGGCACTCCTACAATGACGAACGGTCGACCTCCACCCTTGTTTATCAATCGCTGTATCTAGCTTCTCTATTTTTTTCCCGTCTCCACCACAATAAATGCTATATTATCACTATAGTTGACTGGTGCAAATTTTGGAGGAAGGACGCTTTTTCTGTAGTAATAATTGCTTTTGACCAGTTTTACTTATTCGACACGACATATATATATATATATATATATATATATATATATATATATATATATATATATATATATATATAATATATATATATATTTATTTATATATATATATATATATTTATTTATATATATATATATATATAATGTCTGTATATATATATATATATGTATATATATATATATATATGTATGTATATATATATATATGTATATATATATATATATATATATATATATATATATATATATATATATATATATATATATATATATATATATATATATATATATATAAATCTTGCTTCTAGGATATTCATTAAAAAAGAAATACAATAAAAACTATTCACTTAAACATAGCACAACATTCAAGGAATATTTCTCATGATGCTATGAAAGAGCTTTAGATCCATGTAAGTGGAACTTTACTTCCCTCCGTTGGATCACTGCTGGTGACGTCACGTTACCCAGGCGCTGCTTTAACACCTCTGGTTATAATATCATAAAAACCATCAAGCATATCACAAATCAATTTATTTTAATTAGATATGACAATTGTTATCCAGTATTTTGAAAAAAAAATTCTTAAAACAAGTTGCAATGATGAAGAATATTTTATCCTAAGAAGCAATGAAAAAAAAAAAAAGGTTGGAAAAAGGCAGTCGCCTTTTGCCTTTTTAAACCCCTTTTATACTTCTATTTTAAAATGAGGATATTGATCAATAAGTTTAACTTTTATTCTGCTGATGCACTTATAAATTACTCTTTTCTCTCCTATTAGATTCTTTAATGTTCTATTTACCTATTTAATTGAAGATTTATTTTAAACAAATATGTCGGAAATAACTGACTCGCGAAATCGTAATAACACGATAGTAAACAAGCCACTGAACGTGTGGGGTTGGAACCCATGGTGAGTGAGTCGTAAAACTCCAGAACGTGTGGAGTTTGAACCCATGAGGAGTGAGTCGTAAAACTCCAGAACGTGTGGGGTTTGAACCCATGGTGAGTGAGGCGTAAAACTTCAGAACGTGTGGGGTTTGAACCCATGACAAATAAGTCGTAAAACTCCAGGCCAGTAAGTGTCTTAGATTGTTTATGCCGCTTTGATCCTCCGATAAAAAAATCAAACAGATGAATTCCATATAAGAAAATATGGAATTAGTAACCATTAGCCGGGAGATGTGGAATGCGAGAACTTACTCTAAACAATAATCATTCGAGTCTAAACCAAACATGACCGAGAGACACAAGAATCAACATTCATATATGGACTAATTCTATTAAATATACGACGAGAATATTCCAAGTAGCTGCAGCATCGTTATCAGCATATCTTACAGTAGTTCTCGTAAACAAAAAAGTGACATTATGTCCCTTCAGATTGAACATGTACATATTCGTTACTAGCTGATGACCTACACTGGCCTCGAAAAATGTTTTTTGCAGGTACCATAGCAGGTCACATATAACATACATTCGTAGCGTGTGAATCCCGATGGTCTGCACTTAGCGAAACACTGGTGGAATATATGACAAAAGAGCGTGACGCTCTTAAATACTCGTGTACTCTTGCACGTAATGTTCAAGAGCGTGTCAGGAATTATCGATAACAGTGATGTAATATATGACTAGAGGCTCGGCTAATCCACTAATTGGAGATGTCGATTGGACGATGTTTCGGATTGTCCTGGACCATCATCAGTCTGTTACGGTCCGAAACAGTGGCCAGTTTTTGTCGCCAAGTTGTGAGATGGCTATGAAGTGTTACAGCTGCTGTATTCTTCTTACAAATTCAAGTGTGTTATTGAGTTTAATTGCCACGGAGGCGCTGTTTAAACGACACGAAAATATCAGACTTAGTAAGATGTGATGATGGTAGTATAAAGACTTGACACACGTCACAAAAGAAGCTTTTACTGAAACTAGGCTCCTCTCTTTATAGAGCTTCATCAAGTCGTGAGTTTATACAGCTCTACACAGAGGGAAAAGTCTTCACAATTGCTCTGCAATTTGTGTCTTCGTCTCCATTTCATCTTGGTGATGGAGGGTATCATTTGCGAAGATAAATAGGATGTTAGTCTCGTAACTAACAGCCTATAGAGAAAAGAGTTTCAGGTCATTTGACCGAGGCTTCTCGTTAGTTTACCATACAACAATAAGTGAAACATCACTTCTCAACATATAATATCACATTCCAGTTAAAAATAACACCGTATGAGGTGCTGGTGAGTTTTCCATCTTAATAAAAACAAAAGAACATCACATAGTAGAGTCGTAGGATATATGTAAGCCAAGTATTGATCTGAGGCCTCGAGGTTATAGCAAAATTATAGCATTTTCTTCCGCTAATTTACCATAGTGAGCTAACTTTTCGGCTCACCCTTACTATTAAGCTTAATTAAATGATGTTTTTTTGCAGTTAAAAATTGAGCGACTTCATCAACGGATGAGCTCTCGTGCGTGAATAACTTTGCAATTACCGGTTGCATTTGCAGGGATGAGTGAACATTTTTTGAATTTAAGTTTGGCAGTGGCAGTAAGGCTTCATATGATATTGTTGTGGATAAATGGCCTAAGGAATTATTTTTTTTCGTCCTCAACACAATTCCAGAGACATTTCAAATCCATCCATACCCAGATCATCCACTTGTACCCGCGACTCACATCCTGAAGGCAGTTGGACGCTGCTGTTTCTCAGCTGTGGATTCAAAATCATACTTCCGAATGTAATAAAGATTACAGCCGAAGATCAGGCTTTAATTGCGACAACTTTCTGGTTTCGTACAGCTTTCTCAAGTCTTGATAAAGCTCTTCGTGGCGCGAAACATTGTTGCAATATTGCTCAGCGCCTCACGTTTTTGTCATTCGCTCGAAGTGATTTGAAATGCAATAGCTATTGAGTGGGTCTGAGGACGGCTGGTGCAAGAGAGTGCTGCAGTGATCAAGTCTTTTAGTGTTGCCAGCAGTTTTGATGTGACGTCTTTCATTTTCTTTTGCTCATCGGCATTCTGTTCATCACCAAAAAATTTACGGACTGTGCTAAGCTTGCTAAGTCTAACGCGTTAAAGCTGAACGAAGTTAAATTCTTTGCAACACACTAACTAGAGGCCACAAACATGGAGAATGCCTTATTGTACTTTGGGTCAAGGACAACATGTTAATAACATCCTTGCTGTGAGAAGCTAGTATAGTCAGTGTTCCACCTTGAAGCATATGATAAAAGATAGAAAAATGAACATGCTGTCTATATCGAGGCTATCTGTGAACGCAGCGAATGTAGCATATATTCTTAGCTTAAAGTTTGGGAATTCTTGACAGTAACTCAGTAGTCATAGTGTTTTCTATAAATTAAACCGGGAAATCTACAGGAAGAGTCAGATTTAGTTAATACACGATGCAAAAAAGCTGGAGAACATACGGAAATTTATCAGAATAAATAAAAGGTAGGAAGGAGAGAGGTTCGTTAACCCTTCCTCACTGTGCATTCTACACAGAAAGCGGTTGATTGTGCAGCTGTGAATCTACTGACGACAAAAGCGGAATATTTCATGGCTTGAGTCATCACCTATTTGTACTCATCTGCTTGTACTCAACTGCTTGTACTCAGCTGCTTGTACTCAGTTGCTTGTACTCAGTTGCTTGTACTCACCTGCTTGTACTCACCTGCTTGTACTCACCTGCTTGTACTCGCCTGCTTGTAATCATCTGTTTATACTTACATATTTGTGGTTGCTGAGATCGACTCTCAGCGTCAAGCCTTGCTTCTGAAGCAGACAACTACTTGGATCACTCTCTCCTGCCTTCGCGATCCCCATCATCCCTGTTCTTAAAACTGTGTATAGATCCTGTCTCTACCACAACTGTGTCCAAGTCATTCAAAACTGCCTGACCAGTTTGAGGCTAAAAAATTGCTTCTTTATATCCCAGATTTTAACTTGCAGCTCATCCCTAGTGTGCTAGTTCACCACCTCTCAAATAGCCAATCCCTGTCCTCCCTATCAATTACTCTCACGTTCTGAACTTAGTTGTCATGTTGTGATATCGAGTGTACAACAGACCATGTAAGCGGCCTCAATGACCCAGTCGATAGGCACTGGATCAAAAAAATCAGCTAGTTACATCCAGGTTACTAGCGACCTTACGGTTACTATAACATCCTATGTCTAGTAAGAACTCGGTCTGTGACCAGGCCTCGCGGTGGATCATGGCCTGATCAACCAGGCTGTTACTGATGGCCGCACATAAACTGACGTACGAGCCACAGCCCAGCTGGTCGGGTACTGAATTTAGGTGACCGTCCAGCGTCTTCTTGAAGACAGCCAGGGGTCTATTGGTAATCCTTCTTATGTATGCTTGGAGGCTGCTGAACAGTCCCAGGCAATAGTACCGTTCCCACAACATTCTATGTTTAGTAAGAACCAGTAACATTACGGTTACTACAACGTTCCATGTCTAGTAACAGCCAAGTGGTTGTGATACGTAGAACTAAATGTTCTCATTAGTCTCTCCTTGAGGGGTCAGTACTGTCTTGTTTCAGAAAAGTCACAAATTTAACTTATTTATATATGCTTGCGAAAATATTTGACACCGAAATTGGAGGGTTTCGACACAGGGGTTCTATCATTTCCATTGCTAATTCTGGCAACCACTCAGGTCCTGTCAAATTGTCGTTATGTATTCTCGTTATTAGAGATATGAAGCTTAATGTTAGTGTGGGTCGTCACTCTACCACCAGTTACATTGTCGGTTTATACTGCTAGATATGTTGTCAATACACACTACTACAGCGTATGTTGTCTGTACACACAACTACAGCGTATGTTGTCAGTATACACCACTACTGCGTATGTTTTTAGTACATACTTCTACTGGGTATGTTGTCAGTACACACTACTACCAGGTAAGTTGTCAGTTAACACTAGTACCGGGTATCTTGTCAGAATGTAGGAACTGCCACTTAATCTCTGCGGCACCAAATTTATTAACTTCCTTATTCACATTAGGAGACTCATGTATTAATTACTACTCTCACACACTATTCACCCTCACCCGTAACCACTAATCTCACACTTTATTCACCCTTACCTGTAACCACTACTCTCACACTATATTCACCCTCACCCATAACCACTACTCTCACACTATATTCACCCTCACCCATAACCACTACTCTCACACTATATTCACCCTCACCCATAACCACTACTCTCACACTATATTCACCCTCCAAACTTCAAAATAGTGTACTTAACTCTAGATAAAGCATTATAAACCTAAAAGTCTGAACAGAAATTCACAGACGTCTGTACTAAATCTCTTTGTCAGTGATTAATAAGTCCTTTCTTAAAAATTTCTCTTATTCGTTTAAGAATATATATATTTTTTTTCATTTTTTAATGTAAAAATTAATAATTTGTACCAAATTCAGAACCTTAGAACACTTACCTAACCTTATTATAACAAGCGCAATATAATTTTGCCTAATCCAACTAAATGTATTTTAGATAAGTTTACAATAATTTTATTAACAAACACAATGAAACGTATTTTTTCTCCGTTAGGTTCAGAATGATTTTTGAGAAATTATTGCATACACAAATTTTCGCTTGCCTCATTCAGCAAGAAGAGCGTTGCTATTTAAACCAAAATAGCAAGATTTACCTATTCGGCACGATATATATATATATATATATATATATATATATATATATATATATATATATATATATATATATATATATATATATATATATATATATATATATATATATATATATATATATATATATATATATATATATATATATATATATATATGTCGTGCCGAATATGTAAAACGGATCAATTAGCAATAACTCATTTAAAATTAAATACTTTCTAAAATTTCTCTTATACGTTTAAAGATATATTTTTTTCATTAATGTTGATGTAAAAATTTATAATTTTGCACCAAAAGGAACTTAGAAAACTTACCTAACCTTATTATAACAAGCGCAATTTATTTTAGCCTAACCCAAATAAATATATTTTAAATACGTTTACAGTAATTTAATACTAAACAAACACAATGAAATATATTTTTTTCGTTAGGTTCAGAATGATTTTGGCGAAATTATTGCATACTCAAATTTTCACTTGTCCTATATGGCAAGATGAGCGTTGCTATTTAAGCCAAGATCGCAAGTTCTGCCTATTCGGCACGACATATATATATATATATATATATATATATATATATATATATATATATATATATATATATATATATATATATATATATATATATATATATATATATGTATAAAGAGAGAAATTTGCATGGGTGTCTTCATGTAGTCGCTATGACAGACTGACTCTCGTATCTTCGTTCATTTTCCATCACACTTTCAATCCTTCTGCTGGAAAGTTTTCTTTTAAAACAGCCGTAAGTACATCCCGCTAAAGATAGCGCTGAGGCAGTAGGTCAAAGGCACTCGCACAATTCAGTTTTTGCGGTGAAAAGATCCTTATGCATCCGTATATATAAGGGCGATGATCACGTGGGCACTAGTGAGAGATGTGTTTATGCAGTTTTCAGAAATAGTCTGATGTAACAAGTGCGTATTACCCAGATGATCAGAAATATTAGCTTCTAATATAACAGACCACAGGGGTGAAGTAGGTTAGAAGCGGAGTTTATGTACATACAGAATCCGCGTAAGGAGGGATATTCTCACCTCTACAGGTTACCTGGGTGACACGCTGGCAGCCATCTCTGGCTGCCTGATACCTTCCTCACCCAAACATTCGTTTTGTTTAACAAATAAGGTACAAAAGTAGTGTTGTAGATCGCAGTCGCTGTATAATCCTCCGGGTTTAGCGCTTCTCCCTTGATTATAATAATAATAATAATGTAGATCGCAGTCACGTTGTGGGAACGAAACCTAAAGTGATTCTTCTTTGTCATATTCCATCACAGAAGACAGTATTCCCACAGGAACTAACGAAATGTGTCAACCAGAGTTGGGAGACTTCAGCGATCTCTTATGCGTTCAATAGTTAGGGCAACTTGGATTCACGTCAACAGAAGAGAATTAACGCTACCGTGAAACACCGTGACTTTTTCCAGATCGAACCTGATCACCTAGCATTCCCCTGCTGCGGTATTACCCCTTCGGTTTTAACGCTTCCTCGTGAATAGATGAATAATATTTCTGTCCCTTCACTAAATTCTAACCACAGACTCATCTAGTGAAGCGTGTGTGTGTGTGTGTATATATATATACACACAAATAGGCAGAACTTGCGATCTTGGCTTAAATAGCAACGCTCATCTTGCCATATAGTGCAAGCGAAAATTTGTGTATGCAATAATTTCGCCAAAATCATTCTGAATCTAACGAGAAAAATATATTTCACTGTGTTTGTTTTGTATTAAATTATTGTAAACAAATCTAAAATATATTTAGTTGGGTTAGGCTAAAATAAATTGTTCTTGTTATAATAAGGTTAGGTAAGTTTTCTAAGATTCTTTTGGAGCAAAATTAAAAATTTTTACATTAAAATTAATGAAAAAATATATCTTTAAATGTATAAGAGAAAATTTTATAAAGGACTTAATCTTAAATGAGTTCTTGCTAACTGACCAGTTATATATATATATATATATATATATATATATATATACAAACACTGATCTCTGGCTGAAGGAGACTCGAACCTACGAACCTACCCACACTGGACCAATACCTTGGCGTGTAGCAGAGCTACACGTTTGATCCAAGGCAGCCAGCTTTCAGGGAGAAGGCTTACAGCTTTTCATCTCATCCCCTGCATGCATCAGCCTTACTAGAGATTTGAACAATGCAAGGAATTCGCGAGAGCATGCGAAATATACACAAACACTGATCTCTGGCTGAAGGAGACTCGAACCTACGAACCTTAGGACAAGGTACGCAGTGCTTTACCAATCTACCCACACTGGACCAATACCTTGGCGTGTAGCAGAGCTACACGTTTGATCCAAGGCAGCCAGCTTTCAGGGAGAAGGCTTACAGCTTTTCATCTCATCCCCTGCATGCATCAGCCTTACTAGAGATTTGAACAATGCAAGGAATTCGCGAGAGCATGCGAAATATACACAAACACTGATCTCTGGCTGATGCATGCAGGGGATGAGATGAAAAGCTGTAAGCCTTCTCCCTGAAAGCTGGCTGCCTTGGATCAAACGTGTAGCTCTGCTACACGCCAAGGTATTGGTCCAGTGTGGGTAGATTGGTAAAGCACTGCGTACCTTGTCCTAAGGTTCGTAGGTTCGAGTCTCCTTCAGCCAGAGATCAGTGTTTGTGTATATTTCGCATGCTCTCGCGAATTCCTTGCATTGTTCAAATCTCTAGTAAGGCTGATGCATGCAGGGGATGAGATGAAAAGCTGTAAGCCTTCTCCCTGAAAGCTGGCTGCCTTGGATCAAACGTGTAGCTCTGCTACACGCCAAGGTATTGGTCCAGTGTGGGTAGATTGGTAAAGCACTGCGTACCTTGTCCTAAGGTTCGTAGGTTCGAGTCTCCTTCAGCCAGAGATCAGTGTTTGTGTATATTTCGCATGCTCTCGCGAATTCCTTGCATTGTTCAAATCTCTAGTAAGGCTGATGCATGCAGGGGATGAGATGAAAAGCTGTAAGCCTTCTCCCTGAAAGCTGGCTGCCTTGGATCAAACGTGTAGCTCTGCTACACGCCAAGGTATTGGTCCAGTGTGGGTAGATTGGTAAAGCACTGCGTACCTTGTCCTAAGGTTCGTAGGTTCGAGTCTCCTTCAGCCAGAGATCAGTGTTTGTGTATATTTCGCATGCTCTCGCGAATTCCTTGCATTGTTCAAATCTCTAGTAAGGCTGATGCATGCAGGGGATGAGATGAAAAGCTGTAAGCCTTCTCCCTGAAAGCTGGCTGCCTTGGATCAAACGTGTAGCTCTGCTACACGCCAAGGTATTGGTCCAGTGTGGGTAGATTGGTAAAGCACTGCGTACCTTGTCCTAAGGTTCGTAGGTTCGAGTCTCCTTCAGCCAGAGATCAGTGTTTGTGTATATTTCGCATGCTCTCGCGAATTCCTTGTACATATATATATATATATATATATATATATATATATATATATATATATATATATATATATATATGAAAATTCTTTCCCATTTAATTACAAGTAAAATGCCCTTCACAAAAGATTAGTGTTGTGTTATCATCCTCACTCTGTGCTCCAGCCTAATGCTAAAATATCTCCCTCATCTTCTGTTTATTATGTAGAGTTTGTGGCTGCCTCATAGTATGTTGGTTATAAGTGGCCATATTTTTTAAAGGGGTGGACCTGCAAGCCAGCGGAAGGCATCGTTCAGATGACCAAAAACTCCAACGGCGGGTCATAATCTGACAAAGATCCGTGTCAGGAAACACTTGTCCTGTTTCTTGACAAACCTTATCTTACCTGTAGCTGCGTCTTACCCTGAAGAAGTCAGTTAACCTATTCGTTTCTCCCATTTCTAACTTTAACCAGCGGGTGTCTGTCCTTTTTTACTCTTATCTAGTGCGCACCAGCCTAATATAGGAGGTTGAAAACACACTTAAGAGCCTGCCAACGCACTCCGCGAAACTGGAGACGTTTAACATGCGCTCTTTAATGAAAAAAAAACACTTAACACACACTTAACGAGATTTTTTTTTTGCCTGATTCAGAGTCTCTTTACGTACTTACAAAGTGTTTCCCAACGCACTCAGGAACTCTTGTTACACACTTAACAAGATCTCCTCAATGTACTCAGGGAAGCCATCGAGGTACTTTAAGGCGAGTTCTTCAAGACAAGATGCACTCACGGGCATCACTGGAGAGCATCTCCCGCCAGCATCACTTCAACTTAAGGCCAGGATAGGAGAGGTTATCCTTGGTTAGGTTACGTCAAATTTGATTATGTTAAAGTTAGAGTAGATTATATTAATTAAAGTTAAATTATTTTAAATTAGATTAGATTAATTAGGTTAGTTATGGTTAGACTACATTATATTAGGCTATATTACAAGAGGTTATGTTAGGAAGAGCTACTCTAGAAAAGCACATCTTAGATTATGATACTAATGCAAGAAAATTATATAAAATTCTGGCATGATAAAAAATAGAAGAGAGAGAGAGAAAAAAAAATTGTGACGTTTCTCCCACAGAGTAGATTTAAGTTAGTTACAAATATATATATATATATATATATATATATATATATATATATATATATATATATATATATATATATATATATATATATATATATATATATATATATATATATATATATATATATATATATATATATATATATATATATATATATATAGGTAGTAGGTTGGTAGACAGCAACCACCCAGGGAAGTACTACCGTCCTGCCAGATGACTGTGAAACAGAAACCTGTAACTGTTTTGCATGATGGTAGGATTGCTGGTTTCTTTTTCTGTCTCATAAACACGCTAGATAACAGGGATATCTTGCTACTCCTACTTACACTTTGGTCACACTTGACAGACACGCACATGCATATATGTATACATACATCTAGGTTTTTCTCCTTTTTCTAAATAGCTCTTGTTCTTCTGTATTTCTTCTATTGTCCATGGGGAAGTGGAAAAGAATCTTTCCTCCGTAAGCCATGCGTGTAGTATGAGGCAACTAAAATGCCCTTCTCCTGTAGACATTTACTAAAAAAGAGAAGAAGAAAAACTTGATAAAACTGGGATGCTTGAATGTGCGTGGATGTAGTGCGGATGACAAGAAACAAATGATTGCTGATGTTATGAATGAAAAGAAGTTGGATGTCCTGGCCCTAAGCGAAACAAAGCTGAAGGGGGTAGGAGAGTTTCGGTGGGGGGAAATAAATGGGATTAAATCTGGCGTATCTGAGAGAGTTAGAGCAAAGGAAGGGGTAGCAGTAATGTTGAAGGATAAGTTATGGAAGGAGAAAAGAGAATATGAATGTGTAAATTCAAGAATTATGTGGATTAAAGTAAAGGTTGGATGTGAAAAGTGGGTCATAATAAGCGTGTATGCACCTGGAGAAGAGAGGAATGTAGAGGAGAGAGAGAGATTTTGGGAGATGTTAAGTGAATGTATAGGAGCCTTTGAACCAAGTGAGAGAGTAATTGTGGTAGGGGATCTGAATGCTAAAGTAGGAGAAACTTTTAGAGACGGTGTGGTAGGTAAGTTTGGGGTGCCAGGTGTAAGTGATAATGGGAGCCCTTTGATTGAACTTTGTATAGAAAGGGGTTTAGTTATAGGTAATACATATTTTAAGAAAAAGAGGATAAATAAGTATACAAGATATGATGTAAGGCGAAATGACAGTAGTTTGTTGGATTATGTATTGGTAGATAAAAGACTGTTGAGTAGACTTCAGGATGTACATGTTTATAGAGGGGCCACAGATATATCAGATCACTTTCTAGTTGTAGCTACACTGAGAGTAAAAGGTAGATGGGGTACAAGGAGAATAGAAGCATCAGGGAAGAGAGAGGTGAAGGTTTATAAACTAAAAGAGGAGGCAGTTAGGGTAAGATATAAACAGCTATTGGAAGATGGATGGGCTAATGAGAGCATAGGCAATGGGGTCGAAGAGGTATGGGGTAGGTTTAAAAATGTAGTGTTAGAGTGTTCAGCAGAAGTTTGTGGTTACAGGAAAGTGAGTGCGGGAGGGAAGAGGAGCGATTGGTGGAATGATGATGTAAAGAGAGCAGTAAGGGGGAAAAAGTTAGCATATGAGAAGTTTTTACAAAGTAGAAGTGATGCAAGGAGGGAAGAGTATATGGAGAAAAAAAGAGAGGTTAAGAGAGTGGTGAAGCAATGTAAAAAGAGAGCAAATGAGAGAGTGGGTGAGATGTTATCAACAAATTTTGTTGGAGTGAGATTAACAAGTTAAGGAAGAATAGAGAACAAATGGATTTGTCAGTTAAAAATAGAAGAGGAGAGTTATTAAATGGAGAGTTAGAGGTATTGGGAAGATGGATGGAATATTTTGAGGAATTGTTAAATGTTGATGAAGATAGGGAAGCTGTGACTTCGTGTATAGTGCAAGGAGGAATAACATCTTGTAGGAGTGAGGAAGATCCAGTTGTGAGTGTGGGGGAAGTTCGTGAGGCAGTAGGTAAAATGAAAGGGGGTAAGGCAGCCGGGATTGATGGGATAAAGATAGAAATGTTAAAAGCAGGTGGGGATATAGTTTTGGAGTGGTTGGTGCAATTATTTAATAAATGTATGGAAGAGGGTAAGGTACCTAGGGATTGGCAGAGAGCATGCATAGTTCCTTTGTATAAAGGCAAAGGGGACAAAAGAGAGTGCAAAAATTATAGGGGGATAAGTCTGTTGAGTATACCTGGTAAAGTGTATGGTAGAGTTATTATTAAAAGAATTAAGAGTAAGACGGAGAATAGGATAGCAGATGAACAAGGAGGCTTTAGGAAAGGTAGGGGGTGTGTGGACCAGGTGTTTACAGTGAAATATATAAGTGAACAGTATTTAGATAAGGCTAAAGAGGTCTTTGTGGCATTTATGGATTTGGAAAAGGCGCATGACAGGGTGGATAGGGGGGCAATGTGGCAAATGTTGCAGGTGTATGGTGTAGGAGGTAGGTTACTGAAAGCAGTGAAGAGTTTTTACGAGGATAGTGAGGCTCAAGTTAGAGTATGTAGGAAAGAGGGAAATTATTTCCCAGTAAAAGTAGGCCTTAGACAAGGATGTGTGATGTCACCATGGTTGTTTAATATATTTATAGATGAGGTTGTAAGAGTAGTAAATGCGAGGGTATTGGCAAAAGGCGTGTAGTTAAAAGATAAAGAATCACACATAAAGTGGGAGTTGTCACAGTTGCTCTTTGCTGATGACACTGTGCTCTTGGGAGATTCTGAAGAGAAGTTGCAGAGATTGATGGATGAATTTGGTAGGGTGTGCAAAAGAAGAAAATTAAAAGTGAATACAGGAAAGAGTAAGGTTATGAGGATAACAAAAAGATTAGGTGATGAAAGATTGGATATCAGATTGGAGGGAGAGAGTATGGAGGAGGTGAATGTATTCAGATATTTGGGAGTGGACGTGTCAGCGGATGGGTCTATGAAAGATGAGGTGAATCATAGAATTGATGAGGGGAAAAGGGTGAGTGGTGCACTTAGGAGTCTGTGGAGACAAAGAACTTTGTCCTTGGAGGCAAAGAGGGGAATGCATGAGAGTATAGTTTTACCAACGCTCTTATATGGGTGTGAAGCATGGGTGATGAATGTTGCAGCGAGGAGAAGGCTGGAGGCAGTGGAGATGTCATGTCTGAGGGCAATGTATGGTGTGAATATAATGCAGAGAATTCGTAGTTTGGAAGTTAGGAGGAGGTGAGGGATTACCAAAACTGTTGTCCAGAGGGCTGAGGAAGGGTTGTTGAGGTGGTTCGGACATGTAGAGAGAATGGAGCGAAACAGAGTGACTTCAAGAGTGTATCAGTCTGTAGTGGAAGGAACGCGGGGTAGGGGTCGGCCTAGGAAAGGTTGGAGGGAGGGGGTAAAGAAGGTTTTGTGTGCGAGGGGCTTGGACTTCCAGCAGGCATGCGTGAGCGTTTGTAGATGAATGATTCAGAGAACCGACATGTTGATAAATTAGACACATGTGCAACTCTTGGGTATCTTTATTGAAGAAACGTTTCGCCACACAGTGGCTTCATCAGTCCATACGTAGGAGAAACTTGAAGAACAGGAGGAGAATGAGGTAATCAGTCCCTCAACCTTGAGTCGATGTGTTCAGTCCATCAATCTTGAATAGAATACGGCATATCAGCGGAGAAGCAGCTTATAAACCGTATGGCAGGAGACCACCTATGACTGCGGCACCTCTCCTGCCATACGGTTTATAAGCTGCTTCTCTGCTTATATGCCGTATTCTATTCAAGATTGATGGACTGAACACATCGACTCAAGGTTGAGGGACTGATTACCTCATTCTCCTCCTGTTCTTCAAGTTTCTCCTACGTATGGACTGAAGAAGCCACTGCGTGGCGAAACGTTTCTTCAATAAAGATACCCAAGAGTTGCACGTGTGTCTAATTTATCAACATGCGTGAGCGTGTTTGATAGGAGTGAATGGAGACAAATAGTTTTTAATACTTGACGTGCTGTTGGAGTGTGAGCAAAGTAACATTTATGAAGGGGTTCAGGGAAACCGGCAGGCCGGACTTGAGTCCTGGAGATGGGAAGTACAGTGCCTGCACTCTGAAGGAGGGGTGTTAATGTTGCAGTTTAAAAACTGTAGTGTAAAGCACCCTTCTGGCAAGACAGTGATGGAGTGAATGATGGTGAAAGTTTTTCTTTTTCGGGCAACTCTGCCTTGGTGGGAATCGGCCAGTGTGCTAATAAATAAATAAATAAATAAATATATATATATATATATATATAGATATATATATATATATATATATATATATATATATATATATATATATACATATATATATATCTATATATATATATTTTTATGTTTTTTTCTGTAAATGTATTTTGTTTATTAATAAATGTTCACATAGAATATAAATATAGGGGGTGGTAGGAGAAGAAAATATTCAAACAGCTCCGGGGAGAACCTTGAGTTTTCCCTGAGGTACGTTTATTGTCTTCTCTGAGGATGAGGGTCCCCATTCCAGCTATAGAGGTGGTACTTTCCTTTATATATATACATATATATATATATATATATATATATATATATATATATATATATATATATATATATATATATATATATATATATATATATATATATCGTGCCGAATAGGCAGAATTTGCGATCTTGGCTTGAATAGCAACGCTCATCTTGCCATATAGGACAAGCGAAAATTTTGTGTATGCAATAATTTCGCCAAAATCATTCTGAACCTAACGAAAAAAATATATTTCAATGTGTTTGTTTAGCATTAATTTATTGTAAACAATTCTAAAATATATTTAGTTGGGTTAGGCTAAAATAAATTGCTCTTGTTATAATAAGGTTAGGTAAGTTTCTAAGATTCTTTTAGTGCAAAATTATAATTTTTTACGTTAACATTAATTAAAAAATATACATCTTTAAACGTATAAGAGAAAATTTTAGAAAGGACTTAATTTTAAATGAGTTCTTGCTAATTGACCAATTTTACATATTCGGCACGATATATATATATATATATATATATATATATATATATATATATATATATATATATATATATATATATATATATATATATATATATATATATATATGACCATATTTTTCATTGCGCTCTACTACGAATTCATGCTTCTTTCATTTCATATTTCCATGAATTCATATTTCTTTCATTTTTAATTTTCATTAGCTCCTGGATGGGAGGGGAGGGGTGAGAGGGAGGGTGAGAGGGATAGGGGAAGAAGTAGGAAAGAAGGTAAGGAGGGGGAAGGGAGGGGAGGGGTAGGGGTAATGGGGAAGCGGAGGGGCGGCGAGTCCTCAGGAAATAATTGTTATTTTGTGACAATTGTATCTGTTGCAGGAAGTTTACGTTGTCCAGAATTTAATTAAACATCGAGGTCGAGTAGACTTCGAAGTCAGCTGTGTGTCCTCTTGCAGTGGAAAGAGGAGGAGGAGGAGGAGGAGGAGGAGGAGGAGGAGGAGGCGGAGGAGGAGGAGGAGGAGGAGGAGGAGGAGGAGGAGGAGGTGGAGGAGGAGGAGGAGGAGGAGGAGGAGGAGGAGAAGGAGAAGGAGGAGGAGGAGGAGGAGGAGGAGGAGGAGAAGGAGGAGGAGGAGGAGGAGGAGGAGGAGGAGGAGGAGGAGGAGGAGGAGAAGGAGGAGGAGGAGGAGGAGGAGGAAGAGAGGGAGAGAGACCAGAAGGAGGAGCAGAACAACGAGGTTCATGAGGAGAACAAGGAGGAGGAGCAGCAGTAAGAGTAACATAGGAGAGGGTCAGGCAGGTCAATTAGGCCGGACTGACATGAAAAAATATACCTTTTCCAAAATTCTCTTGTGGAGTTGTTTAATTATTTTTTAATTAAAAAAATTGGTGTCATTTTTTTTTAGTTTTGGGTCAAAACTTTGAAACCTCTCATAATTAACCTTGCTATAATGAACACATCTATATAATGAGCATAATATATTCTAGCGTAATTCTACTTAACATACTTTTACATTTATTTAATGATTAATAAAATCAATGATATTTCTTTTTTTGTGCTGTTCAGACTGCTTTTCGTTGCTTTATTTCGTATAAAAAATTTCGCTATGTTTATTCGGCTAAATGACCCTTGACTTTTAAACCAAAATTCCAGATTCAAACGTATATATATATATATATATATATATATATATATATATATATATATATATATATATATATATATATATATATATATATATATATATATATATATATATATTTGTGTGTGTGTGTGTGTGTGTGTGTGTGTGTGTGTGTGTGTGTGTGTGTGTGTGTGTACGTCAGAGAGGGAGAGAAAGAGAGAGCAGTATAGTGAGAGAGAGAAGTATAGTGTCAACATCGCTGAGACAGAGACAAGAAAAAGGAACCCGTGTCAACAGCTCTAACTGAAACAGGAAAAACATCAATAGACAAAGAGAGGCAGTGTGTCAACAAGCGTGGCCTTCCTGGAGGCTACAATCAGGAGAGCATAGAGCCTCTCTCTCTCTCTCTCTCTCTCTCTCTCTCTCTCTCTCTCTCTCTCTCTCTCTCTCTCTCTCTCTCTCTCTCTCTCTCTCTCTCTCTCTCTCTCTCTCTCTCTCTCCACTCTCCCTCTCTCTGTCTCTGCGAATAATTATTTCTTCTAGATATATTCCCCTAAATCAATTCTCCGTGCCGTCTCCTACATTTCTCCCCTTCTCTCTTAATTCCTGCCCCTTCCATCACTTCCCTTACTCCTGCCACTCTCGTATCACGATCTCAGGCTTAACAAACAATACACTGGACATTCTATTCCAAACGTTACTTACATACAAACATTTTGATATAAACGTTCTTTCCAAACATATGTTTGCAATAAAAACATCCATACATAGCAATGTTTATTGTGTAGTTTTTCCTAAAACACTACTGTGTTTATGAAACAATCTCTTCATTGACTAATATTTGTAGCAATAAAAAGTAATTTTTTTTTTTTGGAGATGCGTGTTTGTAGGGAAAAAAAATCTATTCTTAGTAATATTTTAAAATGTTTCTTACTTACTAATGTTTGGAGTAAAAAAAAAAGTTTGTACAAGTCAACGTCAACATTTCAAAAAAAATGAAAAGAAAACAAATGGAAAATTCAAGGGCTATCACGGCTTTTAATTTAGGGCTGAGCCAGTTTTTAATTAAGTCAGGATGAGTAGAAGACACAGACACAGTTTGCTGAATAAGCTTTTATAAAGACAACGTTTCGACCTATGTAAGGCCTCTATCCATAGTCTTGATAGAGCTCAACACAGAGTAAAATATTGTCCCAATAATCTTTTTTAGCATTTTTTTGAGTTGACATCTGTCTGTAATACGATATTTTTTGCAGCTTAATTTGACAACGTGAGTTTGGTTTAATGAAATTTCGTGTCAACTGGAACGGATTGACAAGTAGGAGAAAGTTGCATATTGATCGAACGGTAGATTACTTAGCGAACTTAGAAAAGATAGTTGAGAACTGGTCAATGATGAACTGAACGGATAAGGAAGATCAGATGAACACTAGTGAACTTAGAGAAGATGAACAGATTGAGGGATTATCATTAATGGATTGAAAGGGCAAACTTGGGCTTGAAAAGAATGGTTGAAATTGGTATAACATCAGATAATTTGAAAAGTACAAGAAGAAACAGTGGATATAACTATTAAGAATAAAAATGGCACAATACAGTGACGGATCAACATACAAATAACCATTAACTAGCCACACAGACTAATTAGTGTAGCGACTAATGGTCCAAGTCGGACCGAAATATAGCCATAAATTTCAGTCTTCTATGAGTGGGTTATTTGTGTAGACAGAAATATAAATAATGACGAGACAAAAGAAGAATAAACGATGAAGAGGAAAAAATAAAATGAAGAAGAAACATGAAAAAGCAATAAGCAATAAGAACTGGAAGAGAAAGTTTGATAATATAGGAATTGACGGGGAGAAAGAGAATACAAAAACTAAAAATAATGGAAAATTATCAAGAACTGATAATGGTGTAAAAGAGACACTTTGAGAAGAGTAAGGCTTTTCTTTTGTTGATATTTTGCTTCCGAGTGACCTGGAAAATCTTAAATTTGACCGAAAGGTTGTCTTTTAGATTGATATTTTTGCCACCAAACTGGCTGGTTTATTGTACACTCTACTATCCATCCACAGGATGGATATTAGAGTGCACAATGAACCCCGTATCCATCCACAGGATGGATACGGGGTGCACAAAAGGCCTTGGAACTATGCCCAAGAGGGTTTACAGGAATACATCTGGATTTTATATCTACAGTTACTTAAATCTACAGTTACACTCAAATTTATGAAATTTGCTTAATAAATCTGATATCTTATTTTCATTAATATGATATGTTGACATTTCAAATAGGTTATTGTACTATATATTTTTAAAAGGCTCTATTTATTTACATTTTGTATTCTAACCAACCGAAGGTGATGACAGTGTTGATACGTAGATAAAAAAAAAATAAAAGTCAACGCTAAAAAAAGAAATCTCGGAGACTGAGGGAGAGCGAAGACTAGACTTGAAGAAATGAGAAAGAAGAAAATGGTGAAAAGGAAAGCGACGGAAAAGGGGGAAGTGGAAAGGAACAGATGAACAAGTAAAAGACGTCGAGAAAGGAGCATAACACGTTTAAAAATTGAAGTAAATCTCTTTCTTAATTAATTTCAGAATGTTGGTCTTCCTTCCAAAAAATTTGGTCAAATGAATAAATCCTCGAGCCAGGATTTACTTCGACTAGATTTCTGGGAAAATATTTACGAAGTTTACGAGGCCAGTTCTTTTTGGGTTATTTGCTTTTAATTCAGAAAGAGGGATTGTGCAGACGTCAGGGACCGAATGTGAACTACATAAATATCATTTGCCGTAAATCACTCACGTAAATTACATTCATTAACAAAGTACGTAATTAATTCGCTGCTTCTCGAAGACAGCGTTGGATAATGACTTCAAAAATTTTATCTATGCAAATATGTGTCACGTTTTATAAATTGTAATACTGAGATTTGCGTTTGCTAAATGATATTTTCTCAAAGTGCTAAGTAACCAATTAAGAAATCGCCAGCGTCTTTAAGATGTTAAAGTATTAGTCTTAAAGGAACACACAGGCAAATTAAATCTCGAAAAGAGGGACGTGGTTGTGTCCACTTCCTTATAAGGAACATTGTCATGAAAAAAAAGTGTGTAATACTCGCATTAATTTGGATATTCGCTTCAATCATCTCACATCACAAGGGGTAAAATGGTCTGTAAACTTGTCCATTCTTCTGTTTCCACAGCCCCACGGAGGCCAATGTGGGTACTGAACATCCTGTTTCACTTACACGAGCACTAAAGTTTTATATGCAGTTTATCGGCTGTGACAGTATCAAGAGCGCAGTCGTGAGAAAAGAGCGAGATGAATTTGCAACCATCCAGAGAGTTGATGACCGTGTTCACCAAGTGTCAGCTCGTAACTAGGTGTTAGCCTACTATTGTGGTTCGTATTCAGCGGAAGAAGGCCAAAGGACCCTAAAGTAAATATGACGCACTAACTGGATTTCTACTGGATTTCTTTAATTATCCTGGGATAATTACAATGACAAAAATAATTAGGCCTTTCACGTAGAAATATCCTCACCAATTCGTATTCGTCTCCATAATAACAAAAAGGGGATGAAATGGATGAGAAGATAAGTACTATACATTTCGGTCTGAGATTCAGTTCGTTGAGGATGTCTTTAACGCGAAGCCGAAATGTGAATATCATAAATGGTATACAATACCGACAGGTTGGTAGGTAAGACACATGGTCAACAGTTAGGTAACTTTATTTCGAAACGTTTCGCCTACACATAGGCTTCTTCAGTCGGGTACAGAAAGTAGGCAGGAGCAGTAGAAATGAAAAGACGATGTAATCAGTCCATCACCCTTGAAGTCGTAGATTTGAGGTTGTCAGTCCCTCAGCCTGGAGAAGAGTTCTGTTCCATAGCCTGAAACAGTCTGAAGAAACAAGCGACAGGGTGGAGACTTGCATGCTGTCTGCAGGTGATGGACTGATTACATCGTCTTCACATCTCTAACGCTCCTGCCTACTTTCTCTACTCGACTGAAGAAACCTACTGTGTAGGCGAAACGTTTCGGAATAAAGTTGCCGAACTGTTGCCCATGTGTCTTACCTACCAAGCTGAAATGTACAGTGTTGTTCTCATCTTCTCTAGTGCTATCTTAATGAAGGATCATTTGTGGTGTTCACCACTGATTCATTTCATCATTTTTTTTGCTTTGTTTACCTCCATGTTTATCAAACAGTAGCCTCCTTAGTCTCATTAATTTCCATTGATCTTTCGTTACTCTTTGTAACTCGATTATCTTCGCCACAAGCATGAGATGTCTGCCACCATTTCATTATCTATTTTCAAAATTTTCTCAAAATGTTTGCATTCATATAAAAAGATAGATAATCACATAGACAGATTGATAGATAAACAGAGATATATAGAGACAACAACGCTCGTACCACACCCAGTGGCACTAAAGAAGATGAGGGCATTAGAGACACTTTTTACGATGCCTTTACTGCCCATCCAATTAAAGGTGCCAGTGCCAGCTGCCCCTAAGCTGAATTATTGGACTAATCGAAGATTCTGACGTCATCAGTGCCATCAAGTCCTCTTTCTTCATATTATTTTAAATCCTGGAAGTGGAGAGTAAAAACATATATAAGGGTTATCATTCCTTCCATGATATCAGTGATACTTAAGAGGTTATTAATAATGGCTGTGTTATTGGTCTTGAGATATATTCCAGGAGCAAGGGTGAGGGGAAAGACTTAATTCCCCTCGGTGTCCTCTACTATTGTTTTCCTTAATGGTTATAATTAATTATGTAAAACATCTTATAGCATCAAAACCCCACATGCCTGACCTACAGACTGCTTTCAGATATTTTTAAAAAATTTAGAAGAGTTATCCCAACCAACATAGTCTCATTGAACAAGAAGAACACTATCCATCACAAAAGATGATCCTTTTTAAAGCAGAAAGAACTTTTTTTTTTTTTGCAACAGAGTAGGTTGAATTAATAGAGCATCAAGAATATAAAATATTCCTAATTCAGCTTTTGCTAAGGAGAAACTTCACAAATATGTACGCAGAATTAGAGATATAGTTTTGCTGGTCTCCACCGAAAACACTTCTTTGAATCTCGTGTTAAGCTCCTCACATACTTCTTTGATGTTTCTCGTGATCTCTCCTCCTTCCTTCCTCAGCCTGATTACCTGATCCTTGACTATTGATTTCCTCCCTATGTGGATGTACAGCAGCTTTGGGTCAGATTTGGCACTCAATGCTAAACTAAGGAGGAACGCGGCGAAAAGTGGTGTGTTTCATTTCGCTTATACGGCGATGACACCACGAGACTATGGGCCTTTTCGGCCAACATACCTCCGGAAAAGACCTTAAGTCCGGGGAATTCATAGGGTCTCATGGTGTTTCAATGAGATATAACCCGAATGAAGCGAAGCGTCACTGCAACTTCAGAGAAAAGCGTAACCCGAGTCTCTAATGAAAGAGGGAATACAGTCAAGGATCATAGGAGAAGCCAACGAAAACTGGAGGAAGCTCATAATTATGTGTTCGGTGACGTGAGCAGAGGTGAACACAGCAGCAGTGCATGACCAAACCAGCAAGAAACTCGCTAAGCTTAATAAATGGGATTACCTGGTAAAGGCAGATGACAGAAAACCTTACAGTCCACGCAGAAGCTGAGAAGGATTAACCGTAGTCTGTATACCTCGATGTTTTGTCTGGAGAGTTGAATTAAAGAGTTTAACGAACCAAAACTCAGAGAATAAAACCAAGAGATGAAATCGAATATAGAGAAAATCTCAGGATAGATGACTGTCACAGAAATGTCAGAAAATTTGTTGCTTTTCGAGTGAGTGCAACTGCTGGAGTGTTCACGTAGCCTCAGAGGAACTGTGTGTATGCAGAGCTTTCGTTCTGAGATGGTTTCAAGGTGACATTGATTCCTTCTCAAATTCATGACACAATGTTTTATTGATTATTGATCAACAAAGTTTTTTTTACCAAATAAATTTAGTGGTTTGGGTGATAATTACATGTTTGCTTTAAATTGCTCAACTTTTTAAAAGCTATTATTTGTTTTTGCTTCTTATAAATGATACTTTGTTCTTCCTTTAATATTTGTCTATAAGTAAAAAAATTAATTATGTTTAAGCGAGCTTTGATCACCGTGAAGCCTATATAAGAAATAAATTCGGATAAAGCGAAGTTGGTACTCTCAAGGAAAACAGCCATTGTTCTCTGGAGAAAGAGTTGCAATTTCAAAATGCACTGCATTACCTGAGATGTTAGCATGGCGAGAGAGCTCGATCCTAAGGGAGCCTTTGTCACCACAAAGGTTACCTCGCAAAGTCTTGCAAGCGTCATTAGTCAGGTGGCTGAGTGTTCCTAAACTGTAATATGTCGTTGTTCTAGACCTGGTAAATGCGAGTTACTCATTAGTGTCTTGAGTGTTTGCTCTGTTTCCTGTACTTGATTGCCGCTTGAGTGTTAGTAAATCTGTAGGTTTGTAAATATCTGATGTTTTTCACGGAAAAATCATTTATTTTAATGGGAATTTGCTGATCATCTTAAAACCTTGTAAAATCTGGGTTCGAAGGTCTAAGATTTCATGAAAACTCTGTACTATCCTTGCCAAATAACAATAGTCTTTAGCTAAGACATATGTATATCAATAACAACACTGCACTACTCAAGGATTCGAACCCATGTTGTACTGGCGTGCCTCATGGTAAGCGAGAACCACATGACGCTTTAAACCACAAGACCACCCACTGTATATATATATATATATATATATATATATATATATATATATATATATATATATATATATATATATATATATATATATATATATATATATATATATATATATATATATATATATATATATATATATATATATATATTGTATATGTACTTCTTGAGAAATTGTGATGGCGTTTCTTAGATCCCACAGGAAAATATTAATCGTAAAAAAAAAAGCAATTCTTTTTTTTTGTGTTGTCAACTATGAACTTAGTTAATTCATCTCATCTTCTTCAAAAGAAGGTGTCAAGATGCCGGTAAGAGGTTCTTGATCCAAAAACTTAGAGCTGTTCTACCCCTATTTTGCATCAAACAAAATTACCCTCTCCCCTACCCACATGTTTTGAACTAACCTTACGGATTTAGTGCTTTCCAATGAATATAATAATTCATCTCAACTCTACACGTCGCAGTAACTAATCGTGCCAATAGAGTTTAACGCTTTCCCTTGAAAATAATAATAATAATGATACGAATACTACTAATAATTAATAATATAATAATAATAATAATAATAATAATAATAATAATAATAATAATAATAATAATAATAATAATAACCAAGAATATTAATAATAATTTTTATTATTGCTACTATTATTATTAATTGAAGTTCAAAAGTTATTAACGTCGACTATATTTTTCCACGACCATTTATTTCGTCAAACCAGTGATTTAACGACGCTAAACCTCTTAAACCTCTCAGCCTCGAAGCTTTTATGGTTTAACCTTCAACAATTCCATCTTTTATTAAACCTTACGTTTTTAATCTCGTGAGATTATTATTATTTTCGCTTCCTGAACCCGAGTTTTGTAAGTCCTTATTCTCAGTATTTTTACCTAGTTATATCTAGAAATTCTAAATCAATAACCCGACGATGGGTTGCATCCTGGGTGGTGCAAGTTTATCTTATTCAAGACAAAGAAAAAAGGTATTAACTTTTAGTCTGATTTTCCTTAAAATTAAATCACTGTTGTGAATGTTATTTACTCATTATTTTCTTTTATTTATTTTCATAAATAGAATAAGGAGTTTACTCTATGGCTAAGTCGGTATAACTGTGTACTTGTAAAATAATAAAAATAATAATAATAATAATAATAATAATAATAATAACAGTAATAATAATAATAATAATAATAATAATAATAATAATAATAATAATAATAATAGTAATAATGATAATAATAATAATAATAATAATAATAATAATAATAATAATAGTAATAATAATAACAATAATAATGGTAATAATAATAATAATAATAATGATAATGATAATAATAATATTAATAATAATGATAATAATAATAATAATAATAATAATAATAATAATAATAATAATAATAATAATAATAATAATAATAAGAAGAAGAAGAAGAAGAAGAAGAAGAAGAAGAGGAAGAATCTTTATTTCCACAAGTACATGATACAACTTATAGAGACTTAGGTAATATTAATGACTTACTATATACAAAGTCCCAGGTTATGCAGAACATTTCAAGCAAGTTTGATTGATCTTGTCTCCCAGGATGCGACCCACACCAATCGGCTAACATCCAGACACCTACTTGTTCCTAGGTGAACAGGGACAGCAGGTGTAAGGAAACACGCCTAGTGTTTTCACCCGTACCGGGAATCGAACCATGGACAGTCAATATGTGAGCTGAGTGCGCTACCAACGGAGCTACGGGATACCAAATGGACTCCGATTATGTTCTCGGTTTTTATATTTACCAAAATAAACGATACTGTGAAATTTATATTTCACTTAAACTATGGCTCTGTCGAAGTTAAAAGATTCATTGCAAATAAAATATTAATTTCGAGTTTTTTTCAGGTTTGCTTTTCGTATCAAAACCTTTTTCTTTCAGGGATTTAAATACCTAAATTATTTTCTGAACTTGGCTCAGCGCAAAACTCAATGTTCTCTAAAATATTTTTTTTTTACGGTCTAGGATGATATAGGAGTTTTTTTTTCCTAGGTGATGAGAATTTAAATGGAATTATTTTCGTACTGTTGTGGAAAGAAACGTATACACAGTCTGCGTATGTAACTGTGTATCTTTAAGAGTCCGTGTATACTTAACAACCTATATACAGACAGCACTTTTTATATGCATAGCGCTACATGTATACATAAGAGGCTATGCATGCATAAAAGTCTTACGCAAATAAAATGCATTGCATACGTAATAGCCTTAGTATTCGGAACATTCTGCATATGGAACAATCTGTATACAGAGCAGTTTGCATACAGAACAGTCTGTAGGAATAGTTCTAGCGTATATTACAGTCATTCATTCTTGCTTTCATCTGGGTGACCCAGTAGGTTCCTGAACACGTCTCCAGAGCTAGGTATAAAGTCAACACTTTTACGAAATTTCATGCCTTTACTTCAAGACGACGTTTTGCACAGGATTGAGCTGTCTTTATTGTGAGCGATTTTTTTTGTTATAGACACCTTTCAGCTTGTGTTTCCCAGTCAGTAATCTCCTGAGTTATCGTCTAGGAAGCCACAGTTCTGTCTAAAAGCCACATTTATCACATAATATTGCAAGTGTTGCTATGTAGCGTCTCCACCAGTGACGATAGAGACCGTAATAGCATAATGTGTGTGACATAAATAAGAGAATTTACAAGAGAAACATCTCCCCCTTCCTTATTACCATGAAAATCTTATTCCAAACTTGATAAAATTCTAGAACTGCAATATAGATTTCGAGTTAACATACATTAAATTAAATAAAACTAAAAGAGATATATAGTGTGAATTATGTAATGTATTTTCATATTGTACCTACAGTTTCAAATATGAAATGAAACAGAAGACGCTGAAATTTCGAAATATGGAAAAATATCAGTTTTTTTTTAGTAAATAATATATTTCATCTTATCGTTACTGACAACATTGCGAATACTTAGTCAGTTACCAGGTCATCATTTCACTGTGATCTACATCAAGGAACGTTCTTCTGTTTTCTTTCAAAGGAAAGATAGCCAACTCTCTCATCATTATGGTAGTAAATGGGCAGTAAATACTGACAACTTGCAGCGAAAAGGCCACACACATGCATCTATTAAATACATCTTTAATAAAGGTGTTTAAAGGAGTGCATGGCCATTTTTCTTTAGATAGTCTGCATCCTAAATGTCTCCATGAACTAAACTCACTTTCAAGGTAGCAAGAAGGCACATGACTGCCAACAGCATGAAGGAAATAAAGACGTTTCGGTCCTTGGGCTTCGATCAAAATATACGGAAGAAACGTTGTCAATAATGAGAGCCTTATTGAATACATTCGTATCCATTTCCCTCTGCTCCAATGACCAAGTTAAAGGGATCAGTTTCAGTCAGGTATAGCTAAGCTGTGCAGGGCTTATAATAATCCCACTCCACTTTTATACAGTATTTATCTCCGGCACTTAGTAACGATTAGCATGGCTTTGTCTATCCTGATTACATGGGAGTAATTGAAGCAGGGTGAATAGCTCGTCACTATTAGCATGCTAATCACCTGGTAGAAATGTAAGCAGATTGCATACCTAGAACTGAAAGGATATCAACCTCTGAAATTTACACAAAGATTTATAATGGATCTTTTCTGCCAGAAATCCAGGAGTATAATTAAAAGGTCTGAAAGTAATTACGACAGCCATCGTTATCTAAGGTAGCAAAATGCACGCGAAAGTTGGCAACGCAGAAACGTTATTTATTATCGAATTACTTATAACTGTTTTACTGTAAATTGCATTAATTTCCCTTGAGTGGGGTACTTGGATGGTAGTGAAAGGCTCTTGATCCAATGAATTGGAGTTACCCCTGATGATATTTTGCCACTCACCTATAAATTTAGAGCTTCACCATGAAAATAATGATAATAAAATTGTTTAGAATATCACTTACAATGACTTAGTGATTTCACGTCATCCCGCAAGGTTGACTGTTTTCTCTCTTTTCCCTTCGTAACACTTTTATAACCCACAAACATTGCTGGCGTCACAGTAAACATGAGAGGTGGATTAAAACTACAGTTTAGTTAAACCATAGTGTTTTTAGGGAATTAAATTGTACTCACGAAATCGTAATGACACGATTGCAAACAAACCATACCACGGGTGGGAATAGAACCCGCGATCAGAGAGTCTCAAAACTCCAGACCGTAGCGTTAGCCACTGGACCAGCTAGCCATAATAAGATTCGTCCAGCTAGTCATGTTAACGGCTTTGGGGGGACTTGAGCTAGAGTTCGTCACGGCCACGCTAGCTGGAGATTCGTCTGTAAAAACTTGCATTTGTGGTCACAGTGGTGCCTATGCTAACCTTCCTATGGTGTAGAAATATACCTAGTTGGACGAATCTTATTGTTGCTAGCTGGTCCAGTGGCTAACGCGACGGTCTGGAGTTTTGAGACTCTCTGATCGCGGGTTCTATCCCCATCCGTGGTATGGTTTGTTTGCAATCGTGTCATTACGATTTCGTGAGTACAATTTAATTCCCTAAAAACACTACCCAGATGCAAAGGGTTATAACAAAAATCTTGCAAAAGAAAAACCATTAACAAATTATTTGAATTTAGTGAAGCAGACTGTACTGTCCGTATTTTTTTTACAAGGCTCTATGCATTGTAAGCTGTCTGGGGCCCTATAAACCACAACAAGAATATGAAGTCCATATTTTTATAGCGCTGAATTTACACAGCTAAGACCTCTTACTATAACTCTAAGCATATCCAAGTTTAGCTTAATCTCTGGTATATTACTACACCTATAACAGTCTTTCCATATTACTACACCCATAACAATCTTTCCATATTAATACACCCATATTAATACTTATTTACTACTGGTGAACAGGAACAGCAAGTATAATGAGCTGAAGAAGCCACTTGTTGCGAAACATCAACTCTAATAAATGTCCAAAACTGTAAATAATTGCCCTTGTCCACATCTTGTCGATATCACCATACCATTTTTCAGTTACCAGGGATTATTAGAGTCCTTCGGTAGCGAGAGGAATGTGGTAATTCTCAGCTTAATTGTGATCAATGAACGATACCTCTGACAATAATTTTGTGTTGTTCATGTATTATATATTATATAATAAATCAAAAGAAAGCAATTAGTTTCAGCAAGCCGTATTTCCACCCAAATTAAACCTATTAATGGATCCAAGTAGCTAACTGCTTGCCGACAATAGTGAAAAAAACATACACGTTGCAGGACAAGATTTTATCTTGACATTATTTCGCTCTGTTTAGAGCTTTGTCAAGACACGATAAAGATCTCAGCGTATTCTGCAAGGCCTTTCTTTTCTTCACATTAATCCGTAAGTCTCCATTTTAGACAGACATTGACCGCCTATTATCAAGACTGATAACCTCAAAATTACCTTCTACTGTCTCTACTGTCATAGTCGACGAAGAGAATGTAATAACGTTCGAAAACTGAAGCACCGAAACTCAGTATTTACTGAGTCTTTGGTCAACATCTTTCAGATGGTAATATTGCGTCTGAGCGACGTCCAGAAACCATTTATTGCAGAAGATAATCAATACTATACTTATTTTAAGTGTTATATCCATATGAGACACTTATGTAATATATGGGAATGTTCATTGAGGAAACGTTTCGCCACACAGTGGCTTCATCAGTCCAATACAAAGCTGAAAGATGTAAGGAGAGGAGGAGTTTGAGGCAATCAATCCCTCAACCTGGAGTCGATGTGTTCAATCCATCAATCTTGTAGAATTTACAGCATTGATTGATGGACTGAACACATCGGCTCCAGGTTGAGGGACTGATTACCTCAAACTCCTCCTCTCCTTACACCTTTCTGCTTTGTATTGGACTGATGAAGCCACTGTGTGACGAAACGTTTCCTCAATGAAGATTCCTAAATGCTGCATAAATGTCTCAATCTTCAACTAGTCGGTTTTCAAAACCATTCATCACACACATAAATCCATGTGGCTTATTCAGTAATTGAAGCGGTAAAGGCTCGAGTCTCTGTCTGCTGTTTACGGCACAGAAATGTTTAGTGAACACTCCTTGTTGCGACCACTACTGTAGAAGAGGTCTGCTAGCTTTAATATGCCGGTGGCACTAACAGGGCGCCGCATACCTGGGGATGGGAGTGTGGGTAGTTGATGCTCTCCCTGGATTAGGCTTTTGTTAAGAGGGAAAACAGCAATATTGATCCCGAGTCTGCCTAACCCCTTATCCCCCCTGGAAAAGTTCGTGTGAGTGACCTTGCCTACCACTGAAAGGGAAGATGCACAATACTCTTCCTGCTACCAGAACAGTGTAAACGCTTCACGTAGGGTGGAATGCATTTTAGAGATCGCAGAAGTTCCAGAGCTTAGGAAAAAATTACTGATTATAACGTTGCTTCCAGTTACTGCAACATTGCACCGCAAGACTTGCAGCACCTGTTTCGCTTTTCAATTTACCGATTTGAGGTTAAATATACATACAAATTTATGAAATTTAATCTAACCTCTACTAATCTAACCTAGCATAGCTAGCATCAACAACCTAAGACAATCTGTAAAAAAAAATGTTTTCTGTACGCAAGAAGATTTCGGAAATTGACACAAATGCGTCAGAAAACGAACGAAGGGTAAACTGTTGATGGGTTGAAATACGTTATGAACAGGTCAGATATGACACTTCCACAGGAGATAGTATACTCTATATTAGATTACAGTAGGTTATATTAAGTAAAGGTGGTCTAAACTGGATTTTTTTGGGATATATTAAGTTAGGTTAAGGCATGTTAGGTTGGGTTAAATTAGATTAAGCTTAGGTTGGGTTATATTAGATAAAGCTTAAGTTGGGTTATATTAGATTAAGCTTAGATTAGATTAGCGTATTTTAGGTAGGTAAGATTAGGTTAGGTTAAACTAGATAAGCTTGGGTTATATTAGTTTAGGTTATTATAGGTAGGTTAGGTTAGGTTAAAGTAGGTTAAATTAGGATAAATTGTTAATTTAACTAAGGTCGCTATAAGTTCTAATAGTTTTTGTTAGATTAGAATGTTTATCCTTAACCTTATCACAATTATCGTACATTTTCTCAGATATAACCGTCAATAACCACCTTATATAAGTGTTATGGCATCTACTAGCAGCAGGAGACGTATCATCACTTAATTCGTTGGAAACCACACGTTCAGTCTTACAGTGCGAGGAAGGGATGGTACAATAAGACGAGCTATAACGATCACAAAACACTTCTGAGTATATCGTGACCATGTCGTGCATATATTGATCTACTAGAAGAGGGTACTAAGCTAACACGAGAGAGTCTTCTGCTCTTCTTTCCTTGACTCACTCGCCTAAATAATACAAGACAGTTGTTAATTTAGGTAGACGTTGATAGTGTTCAGCAGACAGCCTAGGTGTGGGGATTTTCAAGTCCTCTGCTAGCTGTACTTTCAGTGCATACGGAATGAGTTTAATTTATTTAAATCAATAAAACTGCAAATTTGTCAAAGTTCCTCTTTACTTGCAAAATATTTTGTTATTTTAAAGGTCATTGCCGTAAGAAAGAGAGTTAAGTTGCCAACAACGATATAATGAAGAATTTAAAAATGAATGAAAAGAGCGAAACTTGTATATTAGTATACAAAAACATATTAATGTGTACGACTGAATATTTATTCTCCGTTAATACAAGATGAATCTCCTTTGATGAATGAAGCTTTTGTAAAATCTACTTGCGGAGCGAGTAGGTACGGGACAATCCTCTTATTGATCCAGCCTCTGCTCCGCTGACCTAATTCATGCGAGTCTTCAGATATTATGCTAGTCGAGGGAGCTCACACCAGCCCTCCCACACCACCCTTCAAATGAAGGCCTTTTGGAGCTGCTAAAAGTTTCTTGAGCTGGGAACTAGAGCTACCCTTCTCTTCCACAGTTCAAATCTGATTAGCTTCCCTTTCCCAGGTGTATGACCATTATGGGTACAGAACTTACCCATAAATATCTTTAATTTGTTCTACCAAACGAGAATTTTGCATCTATTTGGTGATATTCTCCTGTCTCGATGTGCAATGTAAGGTACCCGTATAATGACGTCTCTTTGTATTCTCTCGAGTTGTCTTTGTTCATACCCTACGTCATAACCCATGTGAAGACAACACAACAGAGGATATGATTGGTAAGGTAATATTTCGTCCTACGATTAAGGCCCTCATCAGAGAAATAAGAAACCAAAAATATTTCGACTTTCAACTAAGGCTGGCTTGGTACATTCAATGGTCTTATAGTGCATTAATCTGGTCAACGAAATATTATCAAGTAAAAAGGTTTAAGAAGAAGAATTTATCACGACAAAGTGTCTGCAGGATTCGTCAGCAGGTCTAAGTATAGCCATCATTCTAAAGATCACGTCCTCTCTGCTCCCTATCACATTTTAGAGACAATATTATCTCTATCATACGTGAGACTCAGCATTCTTCGACGAAGCCCTCCAAACATTTATTTTACAAGACTCACCTGAGTAAAGAAACAAAGCTACTACGATCCCATTTAGAATATAGCATACCATGACATTAGCATTGATCATGATCACATGACACTAGCAGTTACTATGATCGCATGACACAGGCAGTGATTTTCATTGCATGACACTATTAGTGCCAATGATCACATGGCATTATTAGTAACTATAACCGCATGCAAACAATTGCGGTTTGGCAATCGCAACTACATTAATATATAACAAGATGCAAAAACTGGTACCTGACAGAATCCTTGAGATCCAAATCCTTCCTGTAGCGCTTTTTTTTGGTGGGAATTCTTACCTTGTGAAATTTTTTATGAAGCTGGTGGCTGGTGGAGCCTCTTCACACCATGCTGGCTGGCTGCTGGGGTGGAGGCAGTGGAGCGCCGGGAGAGCTGCTAGGAATTTGCTGAGAAGGTAAGCGAGAGGTCACAGTACTGCAGTGAGAAGCCTGTGTTGGTAAGAAGGAAACGGGGCAGCTACTAAGAGCATGTGGAGACTGCAAAGGCATAGGCTCTTCTAATATCCTAGGTTTTCTAGAGAGGCTTGGCGTTGCTGTAAGGAGCTTCTGATGATCAGGAGAGCACGGGATCACTCAAGTTTAAGTGACACACAATGGCAGTTAATTAGTGTGGTCTTTACTTGAACACGTATGTGCGTGTATATAGATATATATATATAGACGAGATATAGTTACATTCGCAACATTCAGACGCTGAACTAGCAAATGAAAAATAACTATAGGCTATAAATGTTTAGTTATATGTCACAACCAACCAAAATAAAAAGTGACGCAACAACATTCCTTAAAAAAAGGATATTTTTTTTTTTTGTATATTACAAGGACATGAAGCTTCGTGCTGAGATATCGAAATTATAACACTTACACGCGCAAGAAGGCTTTAGGCAAATGTTTTTCTTGAAACGTTGGATGTTTTAATGTTAATATTAAAGTCACCATAGATAGCAACACTGTTTTGTTGGATCAGCTGGGAGGATCAGCTGGGAGCCGGCAGCAGACGAGGAAAAGTCTTCGTCAAAAAGTCTACGGACATCACACGCCTGATTTGACTAACACGGTGAGGGAGTGGTGGTGTGTTACTGAGGCTGGTGATGGTGGTTGTAGGTGGTGGTGATGGTGGTAGTGGTGGTGATGGCGGAGCGTTGTGTTGGAGGGTGGTGAGGGGCCGGTCGTACCGCCAGACTGCGATTACCTACCCCGGTTGAACTCCTCTTGCCAACTGGGACCGGTGACGGAGGTGGTGCGGCCTCACCCTCCTTCACCTCCCTCTAACCCCTCACCAAGACCCCTCTTCTCCCTCACCCAGACCCCCAGTCTCCCTCACCCAGACCCGTCGCTACTGCGTCGACTCCTGCGATACTCATCCCCCCTCCCCCACCCTCCCTCCATCCCTCCACTCCTTCCCTCCATCTGTACCACCCCACACCTTTCCTCTCTCCTTCCCTCCCCTCCTACAGCCTTCCCTTCATCCATATTTTGATTCTCCCACACCTTCCTTCTATCCATTCCGCTCCATACTACATCCCACTTTTCATCCCTACATTATTCCATCCACTATTCTTCAATCTTCCATTCTTTACGCCTTTCATCACCCTCCTTTCTCCTTCTCTCTTATTAACGTTTATACCATCCCTCTCTCACCGACCATAAGTGCTCTTCTTTCTCTCTTTTTCCATCCCTCTTCTTGTGTCTATTCGACTGTCTCTCTCTCTCTCTCTCTCTCTCTCTCTCTCTCTCTCTCTCTCTCTCTCTCTCTCTCTCACTCTCTCTCTCTCTATCTATCTATCTATCTATCTATCTATCTATCTATCTATCTCTATCTCTCTCTTTCTCTCAACCGGTGGCGCCCCCTGGGACAACTTCCTGTACAATTTGCTCACTACATTAGGTCATATCCTCCTATTCCTTCACCCTTTCTCTCTCTCCTTCTCCCTCTCCTCTCCTTCCCCCTCTAACCACCGCTTTCCTTCTTACCTCCTATCATGTTCCGTATAAACCCCGCCCATTTATTCTCCTTCTCTCTCTCACTTTCTATATCACTATTTCTCTTCTTTTCTTATCTTCTCTCTCTCTCCCTCTCTAACACACTCCATTTTCCTCGTATTCTTAACCTTCTCTCTTCATTCTTCAGCTTCCTCCTATTCATCCCCCTCCTCCTTCCTCTCCTACACTTTTTCTCCTTTCTCTGCCCCATTCTGTCTCCCCCCCTCCCTCCCTCCCTCCATCAGCTACTCAACAATGGCGAGCAGTACCATTAGCCTCAGCTGCAGATACAGCGAAAATCTCTTTCAAAGAAGGCTAATGCAAGTTTTATTTACTAGAAAGACTGACACGTTATTACATTCTCTTAGTTCGTTGATGTTCAAACGTCTCGAGGCTCGAGCAGCTTGTAACACTGAGTTCCAATGAATTTTGAACCTCCGAGACCCGAGCAGCGTGTTGCTCTGTGTTTGTAAACGTTCTAGTTCTCGATTCGAACAGTGTGTTGCTTCTCAATTCGATTCGCATCCCTTATGAGCGTGCAGCTCCCTGCTCTGAGATCAATGATTCGAATGTATTTACCGACAGGCGTATTTCTCTCAGTGTAAATACACCAGGAGTTTCAATTATTTCCTTCTTTAAGAATTTTGTGGGGGACAGGTTACATGTAGCATTAGAGGCCAATATATAGTGGAAAGAACTTAAATCCCTATTAGCGCGCTCAACAGCGTAAACAATCAATTTAAAGCAATGATAGACTTCCACAGTTCCGACTCGGGAAGGCAATTCCAAGTTTTCCGTGAGTTACTGCCTTCCTTGAAACCAGTTCTAGACCATGTGCAAGAAAATGTGTACAGCAGACGTGCAAGCAAACACAGGAGAGCTCACATGAGGGGAGCAAAGTTACTAGTTATGGGTGATTTCAATCACTAGGAGATTGACTGGGAAAACCTGGAGCCCCATGGGGGTCCCGAAACATGGAGAGCCAAGATGATGGATGTGGTACTGGAAAACCTCTTGTATCAATATGTTAGAGACACTACCAGAGAGAGAGGTGAGGATGATAAAGCAAGACTGGACCTTGTATTCACCTTGAGTAGTTCGGACATTGAGGATATCATGTGTGAAAGGCCCCTAGGAGCTAGTGATCATGTGGTACTGTGCTTTGACTACATAGTTGAGCTATGTAGTAGCTCAACTATGAGTAGCAGGAATAGGATGAGAAAAACCAGATTACAAAAGGGGGGACTACACAGGCATGAGGAACTTCCTGCAAGACGTTCAGTGGGAGAGAGAACTAGCAGGAAAATGATGGACTATGTGACAACAAAATGCAAGGAGGCAGAAGAGAGGTTTGTTACCAAGGGAAACAGAAATGATGGAAAGACCAGAACGAGTCCATGGTTCACCCAAAGATGTAGGGAGGCAAAAACTAGGTGCACTAGATAATGGAAAAGGTACGGGAGACAAAGGACTCAGGAAAATAAAGATATCAGAACCAGAAACGAATATGCACAGATAAGAAGGGAGGCTCAGCGACAATACGAAAATAGCATAGCATCGCAAGTCAAGTCTGACCCGAAGCTGTTGTATAGCCACATCAGGAGGAAAACAACAGTCAAGGACCAGGTAATCAGACTGAGGAAGGATGATGGGGAGTTCACAAGAAACGACCAAGAGGTATGTGAGGAGCTCAACACGAGATTTAAAGAAGTATTTACAGTGGAAACCGGTAGGACTCCAGGAAATCAGAACAGGAGGGTACACCAACAAGTGCTGGATGAGGTACACATAACCGAGGAGGAGGTGAAAAAGCTGCTATGTGAACTTGATACCTCAAAGGCGGTGGTACCAGACATCTCTCCGTGGGTCCTTAGAGAGGGAGCAGAGATGCTGTGTGTGCCACTAACAAAGATTTTCAATACATTCATTGAAACTGGGCAACTACCTGAAGTACGGAAGATGGCAAATGTAGTCCCAATTTTTAAAAAAGGAGACAGACACGAGGCATTAAATTACTGACCTGTGTCACTAACGTGTATAGTATGCAGAGTCATGGAGAAGATCATCAGGAGGAGAGTGGTAGAGCACCTGGAAAGGAACAAGTGCATAATCGACAAACAGCACGGTTTCAGGGAAGGAAAATCCTGTGTCACAAACCTTCTGGAGTTTTATGACAAGATGACAGAAGTAAGACAAGAGAGAGAAAGGTGGACAGACTACATTTTCTTGGACTGCAAGAAGACCTTCGACACAGTTCCTCACAAGAGGTTAATGCAAAAGCTAGAGGATCAGACACACATAACAGGAAAGGCACTGCAATGGATCAGAGAATACCTGACAGGGAGGCAACAACGAGTCATGGTACGTGACGAGGTATCAGAGTGGGCGCCTGTGACAAGCCGGGTTCCACAGGGGTCAGTCCTAGGACCTGTGCTGTTTTTGGCATATGTAAATGACATAGCGGAAAGGATAGACTCAGAAGTGTCCTTGTTTGCAGATGATGTGAAGTTAATGAGGAGAATCAAATCTGTCGAGGATCAGACAGGACTACAAAGAGACTTGGACAGGCTACAAGCCTGGTCCAGCAACTGGTTCCTTGAATTTAACCCTGCCGAATGCAAAGTCATGAAGCTCGGGGAAGGGCAAAGAAGGCAGCAGACACAGTATAGTCTAGGTGCCCAAAGACTTCAAACCTCACTCAAGAAAAAAAATCTTGGGGTGAGTATAATACCGAGCATATCTCCTGAGGCGCACATCAATCAGATAACTGCTGCAGCGTACGGGCGTCTGGAAAACCTAAGGATAGCGTTCCGATATCTCAGTAAGGAATCGTTCAAGACTCTGTACACCCTATACATCAGGTCCATACTGGAGTATGCAGCACCAGTTTGGAATCCACACCTGGTCAAGCACGTCAAGAAATTGAAGAAAGTGCAAAGGACTTCAACAAGACTAGTCCCAGAGCTAAGGGGATTTTCCTACGAGGAAAGGTTAAGGGAAATTGGCCTGACGACACTGGAGGACAGGAGGGTCAGGGGAGACATGATAACGACATATAAAATACTGCGCGGAATGGACAAGGTGGGCAAAGACAGGATGTTCCAGAGATGGAACACAGAAACAAGCGGTCACAATTGGAAGTTGAATACTCAGATGAGTCAAAGGAAGTATTTCTTCAGTCATAGAGTTGTCAGGCAGTGGAATAGCATAGAAAGTGACGTAGTGGAGGCGGGAACCATACATAGTTTTAAGACGAGGTTTGATAAAGCTCATGGAGCAGGGAGAGAGAGGACCTAGTAGCAATCAGTGAAGAGGCGGGGCCAGAAGCTGTGTCTCGACCCCTGCAACCACACATACACACACACACACACACACACACACACACACACACACACACACACACACACACACACACACACACACACACACATACACACCTGATCACAATGACCTCACCTCCTCTTCCCAGTGTGGGCTACGAGGTTAATGACCGGTAACAAGCCTCCCACCTTTCTCCCTCTTCCTTCTTCCTTCACCTTCCCTCTCTCTTCTTCCGTCTCACTCCTACCCCTCTTCTGTAAATTAGTGCTAGTTAATTGTCAGTCTTTTCAAGAGCAGAGGAGTAATTAAGTAAGATAAGACCGCTATTCCCGAAGCCTCGTATACGTCGCTACAACAGTAATTTATGAAAAGCAATTTCCTTATGATTAAGAAAAAGATTTGCATGCCTGACACAGTTTTTATTTATATAAAAGGAAAAAGTTATGTAATAATTAAATACAGCTATATCATAACTTGTCCTAATGCACCATTAGTGTGAGTTCAAGACAGCATTGTACTCACAGAGTAATATACTATATATATATACATATATATATATATATATATATATATATATATATATATATATATATATATATATATATATACATATATATATATATATATATATATATATATATATATATATATATATATATATATATATATATATATGTATATATATATATATATATATATATATATATATATATATATATATATATATATATATATATATATATATATATATATATATATGTATATATATATATATATATATATATATATATATATATATATATATATATATATATATATATATATATATATATATATATATATATATATATATATATATATATATATATTGGCTTGAATAGCAACGCACTTCTTGCCGAATAAGGCAAACGAAAATTTGTGTATGCAATAATTTTGCAAAAATCATTCTGAACCTAACGAAAAAAAAATATATTTCATTGTGTTTATTTATTATTAGGTTATTGTAAACTTATCTAAAATATATTTAGTTGATTATGCTAAATTAAATTGCGCTTTTTATAATAAGTTTAGGTAAGTTTTTTAAGGTTATTTTGGTACAAAATTATTAATTTTCATTTTAATATAAATGAAAAATTATATATCTTTTAACGTATAAGAAAAACTTTTAGAAAGGTTTTAATTTTAAATGAATTCTTGCTAACTCTCTAATTTAACCTATTCGTCACGACATTATATATATATATATATATATATGTATATATATATATATATATATATATATATATATATATATATATATATATATATATATATATATATATATAAATATTAACAAGTCGGCAGTCTCCCACCGAGGCAGGGTGACCCACAAAGAAAGAAAATCTCCCACAAAGAAAATACTTTCATCATCATTCAACACTTTCATCTCACTCACACATAATCACTGTTTTTGCAGAGGTGCTCAGAGGTGTTTAGAAGCATATACGTATAAAGATACACAACATATCCCTCCAAAATGCTAATATCCCGAACCCCTCCTTTAGAGTGCAGACATTGTACTTCCCATTTCCAGGACTCAGGTCCGGCTACATAAAAATAACCGGTTTCCCTGAATCCCTTCACTAAATATTACCCTGCTCACACTCCAACAGATCGTCAGGTCCCAAATACCAATCGTCTCCATTCACTCCTATCGAACACGCTCACGCACGCCTGCTGGAAGTCCAAGCCCCTCGCCCACAAAACCTCCCTTACCCCTTCCTTCCAACCTTTTCTAGGACGACCCCTATCCCGCCTTCCTTCCCCTACAGATTTAAATGCTCTCCATGTCATTCTACTTTGATCTATTCTCTCTAAATGACCAAACCACCTCAACAACCCCTCTTCTGCCCTCTGACTAATACTTTTATTAACTCCACACCTTCTCCTAATTTCCACACTCCGAATTTTCTGCATAATATTTACACCACACATTGCCCTTAGACAGGACATCTCCACTGCCTCCAACCGTCTCCTCGCTGCTGCATTTACCACCCAAGCTTCACACCCATATAAGAGTGTTGGTACTACTATACTTTCATACATTCCCTTCTTTGCGTCCATAGATAACGTTTTTTGTCTCCATATAAACCTCAACACACCACTCACCTTTTTTCCCTCATCATTTCTATGATTAACCTCATCCTTCATAAATCCATCCGCCGACACGTCAACTCCCAAGTATCTGAAAACATTCACTTCTTCCATACTCCTCCTCCCCAATTTGATATATAATTTTTCTTTATCTAAATCATTTGATACCCTCATCACTTTACTCTTTTCTATGTTCACTTTCAACTTTCTACCTTTACACACACTCACAAACTCATCCACTAACCTTTGCAATTTTTCTTTAGAATCTTCCATAAGCACAGTATCATCAGCTTTCGATAAATTTCCTGTCTTTCAGTCTATCATCCATCTTTTAATCCATCAATCATCTTTTAATCCATTATCATCTTTTAATCCATTAACCATCTTTTAATCTATCAATCATCTTTTAATCCATCAATCATCTTTTAATCCATCAATCATCTTTTAATCCATCAATCATCTTTTTATCCATCAATCATCTTTTAATCCATCAACCATCTTTTAATTATCCATTTTTTTATCCATCAACCATCTTTTAATCCACTAGTTATCTTTCAGTTCATTATTCAGTAATGACTGTCTAGTTGTTCACTCTAGCCATACACTGTCACTTAATATGCTGATATTTGTACATATGTATGCATGTATACGTATGTATTATATATGTGTGTATATATGTTTGTATATGCTTAACAATTTGCAAACAGGGGAAATTATTTACAAATATTATCTCTCAGTCCACATCAGGATTCGAACCTACAAACTAGGTATCAGAGTACACAGTACTTTATCGACACAGCCAGACTCCAGTGTTTGTATATCATTTTTATGTATGTATGCATGTGTGTATGTATGTATATTTTTCCGCCTTTTACAAATCTTTCTTCTTTTCGTTATCTCTTTTTTTAATTTCTCATTTCCTCTGCTCTGTCTCACGCTCTCCTCACTCCCAAGTTCTCCTTGCCCCTCTTCCGAGTTTTAATTTTCTCTCCTCCTTCACTCTTTTTCCTCTTCCATCTAAAATATCTATATTCTCCTCCTCGTCTCAGTTCTTACCCTTTCTCCTTCTTTCCCTTCTCCTTTCTTCTCTTCCCCTGCCCCTTACCTCACTTGGTCCTCCTAACATCTTTCTTCCCCCCTTTCTCCCTCCCCCCGTCATCAGAATGGCAATAGGGGCACTAACAAGCGGTGCCACCACCAAGACACCATGATTAAATACCTTGATGAGTGCCTGGACTCCCTTGTTAGTGCCACGCTTGCTTCTCCCGAACACCCCTCCCGGTAAATAAAGTATTAAGTGCTCACGCTACCTGACCGTCTACGCTTAGTACTTGAGCTCAGTGTGTTCCTACGCAATGTTTATGTTCGGTACTTATGCTCAGTGCTAACACTGAGTGTTAGTATTTATGCTCGGTACTTATGACCAGTGATAACACTGAGAGTTCGTAAACAGTGTTTATGTTCGGTACTTACGCTCAGTGATAACACTGAGTGTTCGTACAGTGTTTTGTTTGATACTTACGCTCAGTGCTAAGAGTGTGTGTTCGAACAGTGCTTATATTAGGTACTTGAGCTCAGTGCTAACATTGAGTATTCGTGCACAGCGTTTATGTTCCTCATTTATGCCCAGTGAACACTGAGTGTCTAGGCTCAGTGCTCAAACCCCAACTATTTCTCACATATTTTGTATATGCCAGAGACAAGCGCTGTCTCCGTGCGGGTCATTCAGCTCAACGAGTGATGCAGACTCTACCCTCCTTCCACTAATCGCGAGATGCACTACACTATCAGTATAAGGGTCCCTCCCTTCCACATACACAATATTGGACACCATGTCCGTTTACCTTCATATTTCGTAAGAATATTTGCTATTAACAACGCCATAGTTAAGAATATTTCACTTTTATCCACTATTTTCTCTCCAACTAAAAGGTATTAAAAGGTACTATATTTAAGAAGAGTCACCATGTGTTTGGTCTCAGGTATCCCTGTTTTGGTGGAGTAAAATTGGTTCTGCTGCACTGGTGGGATACTTTAGTATCTCTATTTTGTTTGGATACTTTAGGTATCCCGGCCTTGATGGGATAGCTTAAGTATCCCTGCTTTGGTGGGTTACTTTAGGTATCCTTGCCTTGGTGGGGTAGTTCAGGAATCCCTGCTTTGGTGGAATACTTTTAGTTTCGCTACTCTGGTGAATACTTTATGTATCCCTGCCTTGGTGGGATACTGTAGCTATCCCTGCCTTGGTGGGTTACTTTATGTGTCCCTGCCTTGATGGGATACTTTAGGTATCCCTACCTAGGTGAGATAGTTCAGGAATCCCTGTTTTGGTGGAATACTTTTGGTTCCACATCTTTGGTCGGATACTTTAAACATTTTCGCTTTGGTGGTATTCTTCAGAATTTTCACTCTAATACCTCTGTTTTTGGATTTCATCTAACCAAAGAATCAAGCTACAGCTATTGGCACATGTTTAATGTGCCAAGAATACATTGCCACCACTATCCACTCACCCATCTCTCCTTTCCACCACTCTTCAAACTGTATGAAAATGGTGTCCTCGTTCATTAACATCCTTCACACCTAGGAAAGAATGTCACCAGGATGGTAGACAGGAACCATCCAGGGAGGTACTACCATCCTGTCATATGAGTGTCCCAGAAGTCTATTAAATGTTATTTTTATGACAGAATTGCTATTTTTTTTTGTCTCTTTCCCACGTTAGATGGCAAGTAAGTTTTACAAGTTTTAATTTACATTTAGTATAAGGTTTGCTCTACTTTTCTGCGCGTTTCTCAGTAGATTATTTTCCTGTCAAATTTCCTTTCCCGGTGTATGAAGCCTGGTGTGGGACCGTTCCCTGGGGACGAAGATTCACTAAGGGGTAACATTACAATCCATTGGCTAACCTATCCCATTTGCCAGTCATTTAAATTTCCTCTGTATACCCATAGGTTAAGCTTTTACACTCACACATCCAACCACTCCCTCCACTCAGATGTTTAGCCTCCCCATTCATCACCAAATTAATTATCTGAATTCATATATTTAACCCATCCACTTACCCTCCCTGCTCATTCTTTTTTTTTACACACCCTTGCCATAATCCTACTCACTTATCAGTGCACTAACTCTTCCCCTCCTCACCTAAATACTCACTTCCTTCACTCAGATACTTATGTTTCCCTGATTTCATGTTGTGAGTTATGGAAAGTTTTCTTGAAAACAAATTACCACTGTCTCTCCTTCGCACATTGGAATTTACGTTAGTGGGCCCTTCCTCCCACTGAGGTTTATGCTGGTTGCATTCTCCGGCCCCTCTGGCCTTTCTTGGCCCTCCCTGGCCCTCCTTGGCTTTCCCTGGCCTTCCCTGAAACTCCCTCTTCTGAAAATATGTGTTGGGTGGCCCACTCTCCCATGGGACCTATTTTGGTTAAAATGTTTTCATCCACCTGAAATACAGTACCGTATTTACGTCAGGACGAAGTATTCAGGTACTGATGTGTGTGCATTACGAAGCTCCTGTCAAAGGAGTAACGTCGGAATGCTTTTTTCCCCCTGAAAATAAAAATTAGGACTGAGATTTTTATGCTGCTTGCAACACTCGCTGGGTAATGTAGGCATCAACATTTGTGCCTGGTGTTCCCTGGTCGTACTTAGTGCCACACTCCTGCTGTGTCTGGTGTTCCCTGGGTCGTACCAACTTCCATACTCCTGCTGTGTCTGGTGTTTCCTACTGCCACACTCCTGCTGTGTCTGGTGTATTCATAGTGGTACCTACTGCCACACTCCTGCTGTGTCTGGTATATTCATAGTGGTACCTACTCCCACACTCCTGCTGTGTCTGGTGTTCCCTGAGTCATACTTATTGCCATACTCCTGTTGTGTACCAAAGTCTAACCTGGGATTTTATCTCTTTGCTAAAGTGATCGGAATGCTCGGCGCACAACCGGAAACTTTAAGGTTCGATTTTAGGGAAAGGTGAAACATACGGACGTCTCCTTTCTGCAGCTGCTTCTCTAGTTCAGGGCTCTCAGTGTCCATCATAAACGAACATGAGTGGCATCATTAAGGGGCATCAGTTTCAATCATTCGGGGATATAGTGCCAATGAACTAGACAGATTCTAGGTGTATAAGAACATAAGAAAGGAGAAGCACTGTGGCAGGCCTGCTGGTCTAT
>NC_091354.1:7338946-7353946 GCF_038502225.1 Cherax quadricarinatus
CACCCTTATAATAAGACTCTTCCAGTACACCAGTTCCTCCCAAAGAGTACAAACAGTCCCATGGAACAAACCGATTATGGAAAAAAATCGCCGACACATTGCTTACCAACGCTTCCGGAAAGGACGACGCTCGTGTCCTAGCGGTGAAGGCACCACACTCAGGAGATTTCCTTTTAGTGCTTCCAATTCTTCCCTGGGCACTCGACTCGACCCACAGGCCACTCGGATTGGCGTTGCTCTCTGCCTAGCCGCCCCCATCCTCACCGAAAATAGGTGTATTTCCGGATGGGCGACGGCTGATCAATTCGACTTCATGGTCTCGTGTGTCATACATCGGAAGGAAAGTATGCTAGACATGAGGAGGTCAACGACATCATAAAGAGAAACCTCACCACAGCCCGTTGCCCAGCTGAACGGGAACTCCAAGTACGGAAGTCAAAAGCGTCCTGATGGAGCCACTATGCTACCCTGGAAGGATGGTAAGCAGATTACCTGGGACTACACCTGTGCCGCCACACTGGCGGTCACCTACTTGCCATACTCTGAAGCTGAAGGGGGTGGAGCCGCCAGCTGCAGGGAAACCCAGAAGACTCTCAAATATGAAGGCCTTCCCCCTTGCTATAACTTTATCCTTGGAGCATGGGGCAAGTGTGCTCTAAAGGTCATCAAAGAGTTGGGTGAAAAACTCATCACAGAAATCAAGAATCACACTGCGGCCAGCTTTCTCTTTCAGAGACCCAGTGTTGCGATCGAGAGAAGAAATGCCTGCAGCATTCTGGGCACGCGGCCCACCGCTGGGGAGCTGGACGAAGTATTCGAGATATAGCTCTGAGATGCTATCTATGTTATTCTACTCCCTATTGTATTTTACATCAAGTCTGTCATCTGTACATCACGTCTGTCACCTGTACATCACGTCTGCCACCTGTACATTACGTCTGTCAACTGTACATCACGTTTGCCACCTGTACATCACGTCTGTCCCCTGTACATCACGTCTGTCGCCTGTACATCACGTCTGTTCCCTGTACATCACATCTGTCACTTCTACATCAGGTCTGGCACCAGTACATCACGTCTGCCACCTATACATCACGTCTGTCCCCTGTACATCACGTCTATCACCTGTACATCACATATGTCACATGTACATCACGTTTGTCACCTGTACATCACGTCTGTCCCCTGTACATCACGTCTATCACCTGTACATCACGTCTGTCACCTGTACATCACGTCTGTCATCTGTACATAACGTCTGTCACCTGTACATCACGTCTGTCCCCTGTACATCACGTCTGTCCCCTGTACATTACGTCTGTCACCTGTACATCATGTCTGTCCCCTGTACATCACGTCTGTCACCTGTACATCACATCTGTCTCTTGTAAATCACGTCTGTCACCTGTACATCACGTCTGTCCCCTGTACATCACGTCTGTCCCCTGTACATCACGTCTGTCCCCTGTACCTCACGTCTTTCACCTGTACATCACATCTGTCTCCTGTAAATCACGTCTGTCACCTGTACATCACGTCTGTCCCCTGTGCATCACGTCTGTCCCCTTACATCACGTCTGTCACCCGTACATCACGTCTGTCCCCTGTACATCACGTCTTTCACCTGTACATCACGTCTGTCACCTGTACATCACGTTTGTCACCTGTACTTCACGTCTGTCACCTGTACATCACGTCTGTCACCTGTACATCACGTCTGTCACCTGTACATCACGTCTGTCCCCTGTACATCACGTCTGTCACCTGTACATCACGTCTGTCACCTGTACATCACGTCTGTCACTAGTACATCACGTCTGTCACTAGTACATCACGTCTGCCACCTATACATCACGTCTGTCACCTGTGCATCAGGTCTGTCACCTGTACATCACGTCTGTCACCTGTACATCACGTCTGTCCCCTGTACATCACGTCTGTTACTAGTACATCAGGTCTGTCACCAGTGCATCACGTCTGCCACCTATACATCACGTTTGTCCCCTGTACATCACGTATGTCACCTGTACATCACGTCTGTCACCTGTACATCACGTCTGTCTCCTGTAAATCACGTCTGTCACCTGTACATCACGTCTGTCCCCTGTACATCACGTCTGTCCCCTGTACATCACGTCTGTCACCCGTACATCACGTCTTTCCCCTGTACATCACGTCTGTCCCCTGTACATCACGTCTGTCACCCGTACATCACGTCTGTCCCCTGTACATCACGTCTTTCACCTGTACATCACGTCTGTCACCTGTACATCACGTCTGTCCCCTGTACATCACGTCTGTTACTAGTACATCAGGTCTGTCACCAGTACATCACGTCTGCCACCTATACATCACGTTTGTCCCCTGTACATCACGTCTTTCACCTGTACATCACGTCTGTCACCTGTACATCACGTCTGTCCCCTGTACATCACGTCTGTTACTAGTACATCAGGTCTGTCACCAGTACATCACGTCTGCCACCTATACATCACGTTTGTCCCCTGTACATCACGTCTGTCACCTGTACATCACGTCTGTCACCTGTACATCACGTCTGTCACCTGTACATCACGTCTGTAGCCTGTACATCACATCTATCGCCTGTACATCACGTCTGTCACCTGTACATCACGTCTGTCACCTGTACATCTCGTCTGTCACCTGTACATCACGTCTGTCCCCTGTACATCACGCATGTCACCTGTGCATCACGTTTGTCACCTGTACATCACGTCTGTCACCTGTACATCAGATCTGTCACCAGTACATCACGTCCGTCACCTGTACATCACGCCTGTCTCCTGTACATCACGTCTGTCACCTGTACATCACGTCTGTCACCTGTGCATCACATCTGTCACCTGTACATCACGTCTGTCACCTGTACATCACGTCTGTCACCTGTACATCACATCTGTCACCTGTACATCACGTCTGTCACCTGTACATCACGTCTGTCACCTGTACATCACATCTGTCACCTGTACATCACGTCTGTCACCTGTACATCAAGCGGTGCAGCAAAGTGCCATCCCATCAGAATTCACAGTATAGATTTTCCATCTGTCACAAGAGCTTTTTACCAAATGCGCGACAAAGCATCATTGTTCTGGACATTTTTCCACCCGATCAATGCCCTGGTTCCAGCATCATTAAACTCAGAAACAAATGTCCTCTCTTTTCTTTCTTCCCTCTGATTCTATCTCTCTTTTACACAGGATTTTACAAGGGTAAGTTAAGGTTCCTTTCTTTATTTAGAAGCAAAGAGCTGTTACCTACATCAGCTCATTTTAAAGCATTTTTATTATGAAACACACATATGAGACAGGATGAAGTTGGAGCCATCCGTGAGTCAGCAGTCTCATTTGATGAACTGACTTTATGTCGTTGATATGATTATGCTGTACGAATATGCTCCAGACTCTCTCTCTCTCTCTCACATTTGTTTTTATAACTTTCCTGCTTTTCTCTTATTTGTCTCCCCACATTCTTGTTTTGTCCTTTCTATTTATTTTTTTCTCTCCACATTTCCATTTTTTCTCTTTCCATCCCATACTCTCTGCACATTTCTCTCCTCTTCCCTTCTCCTTTTTTCTCTCTCTCGACATTTCTCTTGGTTTTTATTTTCCTCTTGGTTTCAGTATATCACGAGAATTTCTCCCCCCACTTCCTGCTAATATCTGCGTCTTCTGAGTGCTCTCTCCATTACCATCCATCATGTGTCATGCTCTGTGGTCCTCCTGGTTTCTATGTCTTCATCTTTATCCTCTCTCTCCTCTCCCTCTTTACCTTCTTCCTCCCATTTTTCCCTTTCGTTTCATTCGCAACTTTCGTTACTCGCTTCCACCTGGCAGTGGTAGTATATTGGTTGGGGATGTTTTAACGAGAAGGATTTTTTCTGTGTGTGTGTGTGTGTATGTGTGTGTGTGTGTGTGTGTGTGTGTGTGTGTGTGTGTGTGTGTGTGTGTGTGTGTGTGTGTGTGTGTGTGTGTGTGTGTGTGTGTGTGTGTGTGTGTGTGTGTGTGTGTGTGTGTGTGTGTGTGTGTGTGTTACCAGCTGTCGAAGGAACTTGCCAACAGACACTTGGCCTGTTGTGAGAAGTTTGTGTCATATGTATGTGTGGGTGTGTAACAATCACTAGTTTTCCTATCTAGAAATATTAATTAGACACGGCGGACTAAGCTAAGTACAAGCTGCTGCATGGAATTAGGAGACTTAGTGATCAAACTTTCCCTAGTTTGGGAGTAATTTCTAATCATGATAGTGTTGTTTAATCAATTTTTTATCTCGTTGGCTTCACTGCAATTGCCGGGACGCTGGTTTGCCTTCTTCGGTGACTGGGAATTTTTTGTACAGGGTGAATGAGGGGAAATATTGGAGAGGAAGTGAGGCTGCAGAAGGGAAGGGGAAGGGGGTTGTGGCGGTGATGGTGGTGGTGATGGTGGTGATGATGGTGGTGGTGATGATGGTGGTAACTTTAATAGCAGTGGTGGTGGTAGTGGTGATGATGTTGGTGATGGTGATGGTAGTGTTATTGGTAGTGTTGATGGTGCTGGTGGTGGTAATATTGACGATGACAGTGATAGTGATGAAGGTGACAGTGATGGTGGTGGTGGTGGTGATAGTGTTGGTGGTGTAAGCAGTGATGATGCTGGTGGTGTAAGCAGTGATGATGCTGGTGGTGTAAGCAGTGATGATGCTGGTGGTGTAAGCAGTGATGATGCTGGCAGATAAAGGTGATGACAGTTTCAACACAGAAACATACATAAATACATGAAATACGTGAAATATGTGAAATTCACACAACACTCTTGGAAAAACTAATTCTAACAAGCAACTTCAAGTCAAAGTAACATAATTTTTACATTAGAAAACACTATTAATTCCATATTTTTTCCACTATTAAATACAAGAAAAAAATAACCGAGAGTAGCTCTATAAATACAATAAATTTCATCTATGTATTTTGATATTAACGTTAATAATTTACGACTTTGTTAAACAAACTGCGATTTTATTGAATAAATTATGATTTTATAAAATCCCATGTGACATCCTGTTTTATCTGCTCAGTGTTACAATGGACGGTATATTTATTTCAGTATATTTGGTGGAGTCTTTTCGGTATAAATTAAAACACTTCAGCTAAAGAGCTTGGAACGTAACTTACTAGGGATGTAACTTACTGGGGATGTAACTTATTGGGAATGTAAATTACTGGGGATGTAACTTACTGAGAATGTAACTTACTGGGGATGTAACTTACTGGGGATGTAACTTACTGAGAATGTAACTTACTGGGGATGTAACTAACTGAGAATGTAACTTTCTGGGGATGTAACTTACTGGGGATGTAACTTACTGGGGATGTAACTTACTGGGGATGTAACTTACTGAGAATGTAACTTACTGGGGATGTAACTTACTGGGGATGTAACTTACGGGGGATGTAACTTACTGAGAATATAACTTACTGGGGATGTAACTTACTGGGGATGTAACTTACGGGGGATGTAACTTACTGAGAATATAACTTACTGGGGATGTAACTTACTGGGGATGTAACTTATTGGGAATGTAACTTACTGGGGATGTAACTTACTGGGGATGTAACTTGCTGGGGATGTAACTTACTGAGAATGTAAATTACTGGGGATGTAACTTACTGGGGATGTAACTTATTGGGAATGTAACTTACTGGGGATGTTACTTACTGGGGATGTAAATTACTGAGAATGTAACTTACTGGGGATGTAACTTACTGGGGATGTAACTTACTGGGGATGTAACTTACTGAGAAAGTAACTTACTTGGGATGTAACTTACTGGGGATGTAACTTACTGGGGATGTAAATTACTGGGAATGCAACTTACTGGAGGTGTAACTTACTGGGGATGTAACTTACTGGGGATGTAACTTACTGGGGATGTAACTTACTGGGGATGTAACTTACTGAGAATGTAACTTACTGGGGATATAACTTACTGGGAATGTAACTTACTAGGGATGTAACTTACTGGGGATGTAGCTTTTTCTGGATGTAACTTACTGGGGATGTAACTTACCGGGTATGTAACTTACTGGGGATGTAACTTACTGAGAATGTAACTTACTGGGGATGTAACTTACTGGGGATGTAACTTACTGAGAATGTAACTTACTGGGGATGTAACTTTCTGGGAATATGACGTACTAGAGATGTAACTGAGAATGTAACTTGCTGGGGATGTAACTTACTGAGAATGTAACTTACTAGGGATGTAACTTACTGGGGATGTAGCTTACTGAGAATGTAGCTTACTGGGGATGCAACTTACTGAGAATGTAACTTACTAGGGATGTAACTTACTGGGGATGTAACTTACTGGGAATATAACTTACTGGGGATGTAACTTACGTGGGATGTAACTTACTGGAGATGTAACTTGCTGGGGATGTAACTTACTGAGAATGTAACTTACTGGGGATGTAACTTACTGAGAATGTAACTTACTAGGGATGTAACTTACTGGGGATGCAACTTACTGAGAATGTAACTTACTAGAGATGTAACTTACTGAGGATGTAACTTACTGGGGATGTAACTTACTGGGGATGTAATTAACGTGGGATGTAACTTTCTGGGGATGTAACTTATTGGGGATGTAACTTACTGCGGATGTAACTTATTGGGAATGTAACTTACTGGGGATGTAATTTACGTGGGATGTAACTTACTGGGGATAACTTACTGGGGATATAACTTACTGGGGATGAAACATACTGGGGGATGCAACTTACTGGGAATGTAACTTACTGGGAATGCAATTACTGGGAATGTAATTATTGGGAATTAACTTACTGGGAAATGAACTTACCTGAAATGGAGCCTATTGAAAAATATAATTAATACAATCTACTTGAGTAAAATGTACAAGGAATAGAACCTACTTGGAATGGAATTCTGAGTGGAACCTACTATTAATGGAGCCTATTACCAGTGGAGCCTACAAGGATAATTTGTTATATTTTGTCCAATTATTTAAGATTTAAAGGTATGCATGAATAAAGTAATTAGTGTTTTCTTAGCGAGACGTAGATGGAGGATCAAGTCTCCACTCCTCTTTGGAAATTTGGAAATCAAGACACAGATTACAGAAAATCCATTTAATACAACATTTCGCCCAGGGTATCATTTTTTGTAAAGATTCCCGATAAAGCCCAGCCTTAGGCGAGACGTAGAATCAGAACGATTTTCGGATATCAGTCTAATTGTTTGCACTTAAATTAGACACATATGCAACACCTGGCTATTTTTATTGACGAAGACACTGTGGGGCGAAACGTGTCATCAGTAAAGATACCCAAGTGTTGTACATGTGTCTCATTTATCAACCTAGCGGAGAAGAAAGCGAAGTAGATGTGAAGAAGAGAAGGGAGAGGGACAGAGAGAGAGAGAGAGAGAGAGAGAGAGAGAGAGAGAGAGAGAGAGAGAGAGAATAAGAAAGTGCAAGAGGAAGAGGTAATGGAAAAGAAAGGAGAAGAAAGACAAGGAAGAGATGTATAAGAGGATTACGTAGGAATTAGTTGGGAAGAAGAGGAGGTGAAGAGAAGGGTATAAAGAAAGGTATTAATAGGATTAGAGAAACTTATTTTTTTTAAAATAATAAGAGGAAAGGCGAAGATAAGGAGAGAAAATAAAAACAAAAATTAAAACTGTTTTTGGTGCGACGTCAGCAAAACAGAGGTCATGTTACCCCTCAGCAAGGTCAGAGAGGTCGGCTCTCTCTCTCTCTCTCTGACTCTCTCTCTCTCTCTCTCTCTCTCTCTCTCTCTCTCTCTCTCTCTCTCTCTCTCTCTCTCTCTCTATCTATCTATCTATCTATCTATCTATCTATCTATCTATCTATCTATCTATCTATCTATCTATCTATCTATATATATATATATATATATATATATATATATATATATATATATATATATATATATATATATATATATATATATATATATATACATGCAATAAGATCACAGTAAACAGGTGACTTCAGAATATGCAAAACAACCACTCTGAAAGAATAGAGAAATTCCAAGCGCTTTCGTGACTACTCACATTATCAAGGAACTATGAAAGTAAAGCATCCAAGGAAACTATATAAGGGGTCTGGCCAGCACCTCACTATCAGATCCCACAACGGTTAAACACCTGACGCGCGCCGACCCAACTTGGATAGGTCCTTTGCACAACTCACCCACAAACTATTCTACCCAAGAAAATTTAAAAATTATTATTTGTCTAGTGTATTATTAAATTCTTCCCAAATTCTATTAATTATAAATGGATCTAATTTATATAAACCAAAGGAAATATTCATATTATTGTCAAAACTGCTTTTTATGAAACAAGATTCAATTATATTCCTGTCGACCATGGACTTGCTTGATACTACTTTCTCAACTTTTTGAAAATCAATTGGATGGTTAAAATCTCTTACATGAATAAATAGAGCATTGGAATCTTGTCCAGTTCTAATGCTATATTTATGTTGTTTTAATCTTAGTTCGAGATTTTTACCAGTTTGACCGTAATAAACTTTATCGCAAATTTTATAAGGAATCTTATAGACACATTTATCAGCATTTTGGGGGGAATTCATTATCAAAAGTTTTTTTACTGTATCTTAAGACTATCTTTACTGTATTCTTAAGACTTTTAATATTAAAGTTGTATTCAAAAATCTTGATACAGTAAAAAAAACCTTTGATAAAGAATTCCCCCCAAAATGCTGATGGATGTGTCTATAAGATTCCTTATAAAATTTGCGATAAAGTTTATTACGGTCAAACTGGTAAAAATCTCGAACTAAGATTAAAACAACATAAATATAGCATTAGAACTGGACAAGATTCCAATGCTCTATTTATTCATGTAAGAGATTTTAACCATCCAATTGATTTTCAAAAAGTTGAAAAAGTAGTATCAAGCAAGTCCATGGTCGACAGGAATATAATTGAATCTTGTTTCATAAAAAGCAGTTTTGACAATAATATGAATATTTCCTTTGGTTTATATAAATTAGATCCATTTATAATTAATAGAATTTGGGAAGAATTTAATAATACACTGGACAAATAATAATTTTTAAATTTTCTTGGGTAGAATAGTTTGTGGGTGAGTTGTGCAAAGGACCTATCCAAGTTGGGTCGGCGCGCGTCAGGTGTTTAACCGTTGTGGGATCTGATAGTGAGGTGCTGGCCAGACCCCTTATATAGTTTCCTTGGATGCTTTACTTTCATAGTTCCTTGATAATGTGAGTAGTCACGAAAGCGCTTGGAATTTCTCTATTCTTTCAGAGTGGTTGTTTTGCATATATATATATATATATATATATATTATATATATATATATATATATATATATATATATATATATATATATATATATATATATATATATATATATATATACATATATATATATATATATATATATATATATATATATATATATATATATATATATATATATATATATATATATATATATATATATATATATATATATATATATATATATATATAGTTTTCAAAGGCACACGTTGATAGATACTTAGACTCGCCTTAATGATTCACCTGCAATCCATAGGCCTCGTTAATTTGAAGGACTACAAATTAACTTAAGAGGACAGTCCAGATGATTGATATTAAGGGCGTGTTTGAACTCTCAAGAATTACAAAGAATATATTGAGAAAATAAATAAGGAATAAAAAATGTGGGAGAGAAATTAGGAAGGTGGAAAACGAGATTGGAAAGAAGGGCCTGGAAGGAAATGAGGGACAAAGAAGGGAGAAAGAAGGAAGGAGAGGTAAAGAAGAGTGTTGATTGAAACATAGAACGAAAGATCCAGGAGAAAGTAGAAAATGCAGAAAGATGAAAGAAAATGGAAAGAAGATGAAAAAGGAATAGAGCCAGAAGATGGGAAAGAACAAAGGAGGGATTAAAAAAAGGAAGGGGGAAATGGACGAATAGAAGGGGAAGAAAAGAACGAAGGAGAAGAGAGACAGATAGCATGAAGAAAGCAGAATGAAGAAGGAAGGGAGACATAAGCGTGTGAGAGAGAGGAGTCCTGAGCATCCTGCAGTGGGGCGCGCTGGCAGCTTTAATAACGTGGCCTGGGAAGGATTCCTCTCTCACAGGATCTGTGCCGCCCCCCAGCATCCTGCAGGCACTGCCCATCTCCAAGCGCACCCGCACACCCACGCACTCTCGCTAACTCTACAACACACACACACACACACCTAGGTACACCAAACACACACAGATACATGCAACTAAGTACACCAAACACACACACAACGACCATGACACTCAGTCACAAAATAAGGCTGATTTTCCTCCAAAACCAAGTACATCACCTATTTCACCCCCGAAGTTGTGTCTTCAATTGCGCCTTAATCGCCGTGCTCCACAGCTGCACAGCCTCACTCTCACTGGAGTCAGATGCAAATGCAGTTTCGATATCGGCACAAATCTTCCCTATCGCCTAATATTTAATGGAAATGCAGCTGCGATTCTCCTTAAGTTAAGCTGTGAAGTTTGGGAGAGAAGAAAGATGCTGGGAGATCTGGGGAACGTTTCGACCTGGAAGATCACTTACAGCTAGGAGTACGCAACACATTTAGCAGTGAGAAATGAAGACACGTGTGCAGCACTTGACACATTTCATTTATGAAACGTTTTGCTCACTAGGGACTTTTCAATAATTATATTTATGAAGACCACTGCAGCGAAACGTCTCATAATAATGTATATGCACCTATCATATCACTGACACAATCTTTTCCCAAGTTAATCCTACGATAATCCAGCGGATTCAACGTGAGTACCGGTCCACAACTGCTTTATCTGTGGAGCAAAGACAAACTGCACTGATTGGCAGCTTACCCCGTTGATTTTGCTAACTGTAGCTAGGAGTCGCCCTTACAAGTGTTATCGAAGTAATAATAGCTAACAGGAAGACAGCGTTGCTGTAGTAATAACAAGATAGAGTAATACCATCTGTTTTCCTACCAGTGCAGGATGAATCACCAATACGGTATGAATTACCAAGGCAGGATGACCCCTAAGGAATGATGACCGTAACTGTAGAGACAATTATAAAAATATCACAGTGAAAATAGAAAAATAAAACAAGTGAGCGCTTTCATGTGTTGATACACATATCTTCAGGGGGTATGTGTGTAAGCACGTCAAAGCCCTAAGTTTTATCTTCGATTTTCACTGTGGTATAGTTTATACAGTATATTTGCAGTTACGCGTTTTATTCATTTTCTTCCATGAAGACATAGATGCAGTCTCATAAGGACGTTTCACCCATACACTGCGCTTCACCAAATCACAAACAGATGAACCTGGAAGGAGAGGCAACCATATAACCAGCAATGAGAGCTGAGAGATGTACGGCAAGCGAAGTGAACGTCAGGTCACACAAAACACAAGGGCAGATGTTTGCTTCTTCCATCACACGCTGCTTGGAGAAGTTTTCTACTTCGTTTTTTTTTGTTTTTTTTTTGGTACTGTGTACACTCACAGCTTATTAGAGAGAACTGAGCTAAGTTAGATACTGGTAAGAGGTTTAATTCAGTTGTAAGAGCCGCTGTTCCATTCGGAGTTAAGATACTGATATTTGCGGGTTCAAGGTTCTTCTTCTCTGGGTGTCTTGTGTGAATAAGACACAATATGCGAGTTACGACATTATACTTAAAAGACGTTTCTTCTACCGAGGACTATATCAATAGGAATAATGAGAAAGACATATGTGCAACAGCTGGGCATCTTTATTATTGCAACGTTTCGCCTACAGGCACCACATATTAGGCCTCTTCAGTCAAATACAGAGGCAGTAGGTGTAGTAGTGAAATGAAGATGATGTAATCAGTCAGTCAACCTTGGAGAAATAGCATGTGAGGTGGTCAGTACCTCAGCCTGGAGAAGAGTTCGGCTCCATGGTCTGAAACGGTATGACTCCAGACCATGGAGCAGGCGTGTCAATTTATGGTACGCGGATCGATCCTCTCATCCATCACTCTGTTTATTCATTGACAGTTGTTCATTACAACTTTATTTGAGGTCCGTGGTTCGGTCCACGGTACGGGTGGAAATTTTAGGACGTGTTTCCTTAAGACACGTGCTGCCCCTGTTCAACTAGCAGTAAAATGGGTACCTGTGTGTTAGTGGACTGGTGTGGGTTGCATCCTGAGTACAAAATTGACCTAATTTGTCCGAAATGTTCTGCATAACCAGGGTCTTCTATATAGTATGACACTGATGTCAGCTAAGCCTGTATATTTTGTACATGTACTTGTAGAAGCAAAGATTGTTAGGTAAGACACATATGCAACAGTTAGGAATCTTTATTTCGAAACGTTTCGCCTACACAGTAGGCTTCTTCAGTCGAGTACAGCAAAGTTGATAGAAGCAGAAGAGACGTGAAGACGATGTAATCAGTCCACCACCCCTTGAAGTTTTGAGGTGGTCAGTCCCTCAGTCTGGAGAAGAGTATTGTTCCATAGTCTGGAATAATATGGAGTTGAAGTAATAGGATGGAGCCTTATATAGCGCCAGGAGGTGAGACGTAGGTCACTAGTAGAGGTAAGAATGTAGACGTTGAGAGGTCAGGTCCCTCTCAAATCCAGCCATTCTCACTAGTAGAAATTGATTCCAAGTCTGTACCAAGATACCCTTGTGTTGCAGTGTCTGACAGAGTGAACAATAAAATGGTATAAAATACCGACAGGTTGTTAGGTAAGACACATATACAACAGTTAGGTATCTTTATTTCGAAACGTTTCGCCTACACAGTAGGCTTCTTCAGTCGAGTACAGAAAAGTTGATAGAAGCAGAAGAGACTTGAAGACGATGTAATCAGTCCATCACCCTTGAAGTTTTGGTACAGACTTGGAATCAACCTCTACTAGAGAGAATGGCTGGATTTGAGAGGGACCTGACCTCTCAACGTCTACATTCTTACCTCTACTAGTGACCTACGTCTCACCTCCTGGCGCTATATAAGGCTCCATCCTATTACTTCAACTCCATATTATTCCAGACTATGGAACAATACTCTTCTCCAGACTGAGGGACTGACCACCTCAAAACTTCAAGAGTGATGGACTGATTACATCGTCTTCAAGTCTCTTCTGCTTCTATCAACTTTGCTGTACTCGACTGAAGAAGCCTACTGTGTAGGCGAAACGTTTTGAAATAAAGATTCCTAACTGTTGCATATGTTTTACCTAACAACCTGTCGGTATTTTATACCATTTTATTGTTCATTCAGAAGCAAAGATTATTATTATTATTAAATATATATATCTTTCTTTCTTTCAACACACCGGCCGTATCCCACCGAGGCAGGGTAGCCCAAAAGGAAAAACGAAAGTTTCTCCTTTTACATTTAGTAATATATACAGGAGAAGGGATTACTAGCCCCTTGTTCCCGGCATTTTAGTCGCCTCTTACGACACACAAGGGTTACGGAGGAAGAATTCTACTCCACTTTCCCATGGAGATAAGAGGAAATAAACAAGAACAAGAACTAGAAAGAAAATAGAAGAAAACCCGGAGGGGTATGTGTATATGTGCTTGTACATGTATGTGTAGTGTGACCTTAATGTAAGTAGAAGTAGCAAGACGTACCTGAAATCTTGCATGTTCATAAGACAGAAAAATGGACACCAGCAATCCTACCATGTAAAACAATTACAGGCTTTGGTTTTACACTCGCTTGGCAGGACGGGAGTACCTCCCTGGGCGGTTGCTGTCTACCAGCCCACTACCTAGAAAATATATATATATATATATATATATATATATATATATATATATATATATATATATATTTCTAGGTAGTAGGCTGGTAGTGGAAGGGGGTAGAGCTGCCAGCCACAGGGAGACCCAGAAGATCCGCAAATATGAAGACCTTTCCCCTTGCTATAACTTCATCCCAAAAGGGTCGGAGACCCTTGGAGCATGGGGCAAGTGTGCTCTAAAGTTCCTCAAAGAGCTGAGTGAAAAGCTCATCATGGAAACCAAGGACCACAGGGCGACCAGCTTCCTCTTTCAGAGACTCAGTGTTGCGATCCAGGGAGGAAATGCCTGTAGCATTCTGGGCACGCGGTCCACCGCCGGGGAGCTGGACGAAGTATTCGAAATGTAGCTCTGAGTTACTTATGTTGTTTTACTTTCTATTGTATCTTTGTGAATGTTTTGTCAATGTATTTTGTCTTTAAATAAAATATATATTAACTAAATATAGGGGGTGGTAGGTGAAAATTCTCCAACAGCTTCAGGGAGAACCTTGAGTTTTCCCTGAAGCAAGTTTATTCTTTTCTCTGAGGATGAGGGTCCCTAGAATAGTTCTAGAGGTGGTACCTCCCTATATTATATATATACGGTGGTCCCTCGCTTTTCGTAGTTCTCGGCAATCGTAAATTTCGCCAATCAAAGGGTATTTTCGTATAAACATTGACTCGCTTTTCATAGGTTGACTCGCGAATAGTAGTTCATCCAGGACGCTTACACACGGTGTGAGCCGGGGAGGCCTCCCTACCCAGCCAGTCTGGCATTGTTTACCAGTGAGTGAAGGTTCCCTCAAGTGCTCCTACGAAATATTTCATAATATTCCACTCATTTTAGTGCTTGCAAGTACTAAATAAGCTACCATGGCTCCAAAGAAAGCTCCTAGTGCCAAGCCTGTGGTAAAGAAGGTGAGAAATATGTACAGTGACAAAGTCTTGTACCATTTTAGGGAAGTGTTAAAGAGACGCCAGAAACAGAGCCCTCTCCACAGTTACTTTGCGAGACAGGACTAGAGTGACTCTCAAGGTGGTCCTAGTAACATTAAGAAACAGAGAAGAGAAGCAACCCCAGAGAAGCAATTGGTACCTGAGGTGTTGCTGGAAGGGGATTCCCCTTCCAAGCTGTAAACAATCCAATCTCTCTCCTCCTCCAG
>NC_091354.1:7358946-7376446 GCF_038502225.1 Cherax quadricarinatus
CTATGCAATTATGTGCTCATGTCACCTACCTGTAGCAACTATGTGCTCATGCCACCTACCTGTAGCAACTATGTGCTCATGTCACCTACCTATGTGTAGCAACCTGTAGCAACTATGCGCTCATGTAACCTACCTGTAGCAACTATGTGCTCATGTCACCTACCTGTAGCAACTATGTGCTCATGTCACCTACCTGTAGCAACTATGTGCTCATGTCACCTACCTGTAGCAACTATGTGCTCATGTCACCTACCTGTAGCAACTATGTGCTCATGTCACCTACCTGTAGCAACTATGTGCTCATGTCACCTACCTGTAGCAACTATGTGCTCATGTCACCTACCTGTAGCAACTATGTGCTCATGTCACCTACCTGTAGCAACTATGTGCTCATGTCACCTACCTGTAGCAACTATGTGCTCATGGCACCTACCTGTAGCAACTATGTGCTCATGTCACCTACCTGTAGCAACTATGTGCTCATGTCACCTACCTGTAGCAACTATGTGCTCATGCCACCTACCTGTAGCAACTATGTGCTCATGGCACCTACCTGTAGCAACTATGTGCTCATGTCACCTACCTGTAGCAACTATGTGCTCATGTCACCTACCTGTAGCAACTATGTGCTCATGTCACCTACCTGTAGCAACTATGTGCTCATGTCACCTACCTGTAGCAACTATGTGCTCATGTCACCTACCTGTAGCAACTATGTGCTCATGTCACCTACCTGTAGCAACTATGTGCTCATGTCACCTGCCTGTAGCAAGTATGCGCTCATGTCACCTACCTGTAGCAACTATGTGCTCATGTCACCTACCTGTAGCAATTATGCGCTCATGTCACCCACCTGTAGCAACTATGTGCTCATGTCACCTACCTGTAGCAATTAGCAAACTGTTCATTATTAATTTAGTGTTTATAGTCGCTATGAAACTTAGGCCTGTGTATATCCTCGCTGTGGATATACACGGGTATACACACCTCGCAGTGGATATACACGGGTATACACACCTCGCAGTGGATATACACGGGTATACACACCTCGCAGTGGATATACACGGGTATACACACCTCGCAGTGGATATACACGGGTATACACACCTCGCAGTGGATATACACGGGTATACACACCTCGCAGTGGATATACACGAGTATACACACCTCGCAGTGGATATACACGGGTATACACACCTCGCAGTGGATATACAAGTATACACACCTCGCAGTGGATATACACGGGTATACACACCTCGTAGTGGATATACACGGGTATACACACCTCGCAGTGGATATACACGGGTATACACACCTTGCAGTGGATATACACGGGTATACACACCTCGCAGTGGATATACACGGGTATACACACCTCGCAGTGGATATACACGGGTATACACACCTCGCAGTGGATATACACGGGTATACACACCTCGCAGTGGATATACACGGGTATACACACCTTTCAGTGGATATACACGGGTATACACACCTCGCAGTGGATATTCACGGGTATACACACCTCGCAGTGGATATACACAGGTATACACACCTCTCAGTGGATATACACGGGTATACACACCTCTCAGTGGATATACACGGGTATACACACCTCGCAGTGGATATACACGGGTATACACACCTCGCAGTGGATATACACGGGTATACACACCTCGCAGTGGATATACACGGGTATACACACCTCTCAGTGGATATACACGGGTATACACACCTCGCAGTGGATATACACGGGTATACACACCTCGCAGTGGATATACACGGGTATACACACCTCGCAGTGGATATACACGGGTATACACACCTCTCAGTGGATATACACGGGTATACACACCTCGCAGTGGATATACTCGGATATACACACCTCGCAGTGGATATACACACCTCGCAGTGGATATACACGGATATACACACCTCGCAGTGGATATACACACTTGCAGTGTATACATTACTTTAAGTTATATTAAAATAATCTAAACCGAGATCATTTTTGTTTACGATCACTTTGATTATATTAATATTTATTTTACGTTTAAATTTTTCATAATTCTTTTCGCTACTAACCTCTCAAGGGCTCTTGATCCAAGGAACTGAACTCGTCACCCCCACCCCCTTCTATGGATCATTATTCGGTGCTTTCCATTCCCTTGGCGCCGTACGACCCCTGTGGGCTTAGAGCATCCCCTGTAATGTAATTTAGGAGTTTTTGCTGGGAAATTCATTAAGAATTTATATAAAGTAACTGGAGGCGGAAGTTGAACGAAACATCAGAGAAGTGAACGAAGATAAGTGGAATGGAAGGGAAGTGAACGAAGGTAAGTGGAATGGAAGGGAAGTGAACGAAGGTAAGTGGAATGGAAGGGAAGTGAACGAAGGTAAGTGGAATGGAAGGAAAGTGAACGAAGGTAAGTGGAATGGAAGGGAAGTGAACGAAGGTAAGTGGAATGGAAGGGAAGTGAACGAAGGTAAGTGGAATGGAAGGAAAGTGAACGAAGGTAAGTGGAATGGAAGGGAAGTGAACGAAGATAAGTGCAATGAAAGGGAAGTGAACGAAGGTAAGTGGAATGGAAGGGAAGTGAACGAAGGTAAGTGGAATGGAAGGAAAGTGAACGAAGGTAAGTGGAATGGAAGGGAAGTGAACGAAGATAAGTGCAATGAAAGGGAAGTGAACGAAGGTAAGTGGAATGGAAGGGAAGTGAACGAAGGTAAGTGGAATGGAAGGAAAGTGAACGAAGGTAAGTGGAATGGAAGGGAAGTGAACGAAGGTAAGTGGAATGGAAGGAAAGTGAACGAAGGTAAGTGGAATGGAAGGGAAGTGAATGAAGGTAAGTGAACGAAGGTAAGTGGAATGGAAGGGAAGTGAACGAAGGTAAGTGGAATGGAAGGGAAGTGAACGAAGGTAAGTGGAATGGAAGGAAAGTGAACGAAGGTAAGTGGAATGGAAGGAAAGTAAACGAAGGTAAGTGGAATGGAAGGGAAGTAAACGAAGGTAAGTGGAATGGAAGGGAAGTAAACGAAGGTAAGTGGAATGGAAGGGAAGTGAACAAAGGTAAGTGGAAGGAAGGGAAGTGAACAAAGGTAACTGGAATGGAAGGAAAGTGAACGAAGGTAAGTTGAATGGAGGGGAAGTGAACGAAGGTAAGTGGAATGGAAGTGAACGAAGGTAAGTGGAATGGAAGTGAACGAAGGTAAGTGGAATGGAAGTGAACGAAGGTAAGTGGAATGGAAGGTGAGAAAGGTATAAAACTTTGGAAATAGCTCTGCAGGAACTAGAATATTGGATGAGGTCATTGAAATGCATTTATATCATGTCAAAACCTTTTGAGAGAAAAAAAATTGATCGTAGCTTCATATTTCTGTGGGAGAAGTGCCTTTTCTGGGGGGGGAGGGTCTTGATGTCGGTGAAAAGCTCTTGATCTGAGGAACTGGATCGAAACTGAATCCTCTACTGCTTCCCCACGAACATACAGATAGCAATGGTGGAGAAGTTAATCGTAATAGTTTTTCTCAACACTTTTCAAATTCCATAACCACGGATCAAGAGCCCTCTACCACTGTACGTAAAATACTTCTGAAAACTTCCCGTCTGAATTTTCCAGTACAGTGGTGCAAGAATAATGTACACGTCACCTATCTTGCCACATAGACGTCGATCCAACGTCACACCTTACTCTCTCATTAGAGATAAACCGTGAGTCCCGGAGCAGACGGTTATTTCTTCAATCCAGCCTCTTAGTATTGCGATCCAGATAGGCAACGCCTCTTGCAATACCAGATATGAGAAGCTGCATGTATTTGTCATGTGTATACTACCTACATATCTCCGTGTAATATAATTCTGAATCTGAATTTCAAGCCTTATAGGAAATCACTTTGGAGTACTGAGACAGTTACCATACAACCCTCGTAATATTGTGCAGTCGGTGTTAGAGCCACTATAGAGCGAAGAGCCTCTCAAAATACTCGTTGTAGAGCCTCTTAAAATAGTCGCCGTATAGCCTCTCAAAATAGTCAATGTAGAGCCTTTCCAAATAATCACTGTGAAGCCTTCGTGATAGTCGCTGTTAAGTCTCTGTGACTCACCTTAGAGCCCTCCAGGTGGTCACTGTTACTTAATTAACATTCAACTTCGCTAACTCTAATTAATTTCAATCTGGGTAACTTCCCATCAGTTATGTGTGGACTGCTGAACTTCAGCTGTAACTTAGTGACACTGGGAGGACCTCTGTCAGCTAGCTGACCACAGTAAGCATCTATGTCAATTAGATGAGCACAGGAAGGCTCTCTGTCAGATGAGCGCAACAAGGATCTCTGTCAGATGAGCGCAACAAGGATCTCTGTCAGATGAGCACAACAAGGATCTCTTTCAGTTAAATGACCACAAGAAAGATTCCTGTCAGATGACCACAGGAAGGATTCTGTAAATTAGAAAATCAGACGAAGGATTCTGTCAGATGACGACAGGAAGGACTTTTGTCAACTGGATGACCATGGAAAACATCCATGTCAAATGACCACAGGAAGGATCCTGTCAAATGAATCACCACAGGAAGGATCTATGTTAGTCAGATGATCACGGGAAAGATCCTTGTTAGTTAGATGATCACAGGAAGGATCTCTGTCAATTAAATGACCTCAGGAAGAATTCCTGTCAATTAAATGACCTCAGGAAGGATTCCTGTCAGTTGCATCACCACAGAAAAGATCCTGTAATAAAGTTGGTAGAATTACCGACAATATGTAAAGTAAAAGGACACAAGTGCAACTAATGTGACATTTATTGTGGCAACGTTTCGCTCTCCAGGAGCTTTATCAAGCCATTAGTCACATTAGTTGCACTTGTGTCCTTTTACAGAAAAGATCCTGTCAATTGCACGACCACAAGAAGCCTTGATATCAAATAGTTAACCATCAGATATTCCACAGACATCTGGTAACTCTTCATCATGTAACATGTTCTGTGTGGTATCATCAAACAGAGAGATTTAATACACTTTACAAAAAATGATAAGCACAGCAAAAATTGTGAACGCGTTGTTCAATTTTTTTCTCCAGCCAGACTGAAACGAGGCAATCTGCCTCAGCTCAGAGGACATCATGAAGATCAGTCTCTCGCCTACTATCTCCAGCAACCATAATTCTAACATGATAAACTCCTCGGAATTAATTAATTCATCGTTGCCACATAATATATGGTCATTAAAGCAAGTTGCCGATATTCAGAGGATGGGAAGACTGCCTAGGGCATCTGGTAACTCTGCAAAAGTGGGGACAAAAATATTATTAGTAAAAAATTTTAGTTTTAAAATATATTTACACACACACACACACACACACACACACACACACACACACACACACACACACACACACACACACACACACACACACACACACACACACACACACACACACACACACACATATATGTATATATATATGTATATATATATATATATATATATATATGTGTGTATATATATATATATATATATATATATATATATATATATATATATATATATATATATATATATATATATATATATATATATATATATATATATATATATATATATATATATATATATATATATATATATATATATATATATATATATATATATATATATATATATATATATATATATATATATATACAGAATAACCACTGAAAAAATAGCGAAATTCCAAGTGCTTTCGTGGTATCTCAGAAATCGCAAAAGAGCTCGGATTTTCACTATTTTTTCATAGTGGTTATTCTGCATATTATGACATCGTCTGCCACCGTGGCAGGGTGACCCGAGAAGAAACACTTTCACCATCACTCACTCCATCACTGTCTTGCCAGAGCAAGACAGTGATGGAGTGAATGATGGGAATTTAGAGTTTCGCCAAATAAAAAAGAAATAAAGAATCGCATCTATAACCTTTAATAACAAAATATTAGATCAATTTTACCTGAAAAATACGTTTCTAAACATCAATTATTATTGTTAATATTATTACTATTATTTTGCGCTTTATATTGTCATTAAAGCAAAAACAAGAATAATAATAATAATAATAATAATAATAATAATAATAATTATTATTATTATTATTATTATTATTATTATTATTATTATTATTATTATTATTATTATTATTATTATTATTATTATTATTATTATTTTCGCACGGAAACCTTAGAATAATTAATAACAAAATATCAGATTTCTTAATGTCGAAAACATCCGTCTATAAAGATGAATAACAAAATATTACATCCGCTGTGCAAGCATCTCATGTCAACGTTTTACGCGACGGAAATCACATGAAAACAAACCAAAGTGGATCTTGAAGCAATATATTACCTAGACACCTCGTTTACATTCACCAACTTATTGAAGCCATAAATTCACGAACGGCGAAGCATTTCCTAACCTTCCTGAGAGTGTTCTCTTGCCTCTCTGCATAGTGCTGTGGTCTATTATGCTCTGTCAGTGTTGGAGGCAAGTGAGAGGGTGTTGGAAGCAACTGATAGGGTGTTGGAATGGTGCTGTAAGTGTTGGATGTTAGCGTGTTGGCAAAGTGCTGGAGGAGGTTGGATGGAGATAGCTGAAAGGGTTTTAGAAGGGTGTTGGCTGTGTTAGGAAGGGTAATCGATGTGCTGGAAGGGTATTGGCAGGGTTGGGAAGGATATTAGATGTGCTGGAAGGGTGTTAGCTTTGTTGGGAGTGGTAGTGTTGGCGACTTTGGAAAGCGTATTAGAAGTGCTGGAAGGTGCTGTTTTGGGCAAGGTATTAGAGGTGTTGGAAAAGTGTTGGCTGTGTTGGGAAGGGTATTAGAGGTGATGGAAGGGTGTTGGAGTTGTTGGAAGGGTTTCCGAGGTGTTGGAGAATGTGGGAGGAGTTGGAAAGGGGAAGGCTCCACTCTGTCGACACGCTCTGGCAAGTGACCAACCAGCATCAGATTACTGCAAAGTTATAAGCAAACTGGATTATATTCACGACCCCAGTTTGCAGATATTGATAGGACTTACTGCTTAGGTAGGAATGTCTCTCTCTTCCTTATGGGAATGAACGGGTAAGGGGAAAGAAATATAAAAGGAATATTTTCCCTTTGTAAGCTGGAATGATCAGAAATGTCGCCTCATTACTAGAAGAAATCGCATGAAATTCTCCTCGCTTTGTGAAGAGTTGCCAGATATTTTTGCTATTTTATAAGGATTGAGGAGCTATTTTTTCCCCTCTTCTCTAAGGAATTTGCAAATATTTTCCCAATTCTAAGGGGGAAATGGCCAATATTTTCCATCTTCTCTGGGAATTAGCAGGTCGTCTATGTAAATAACGAAGTATTGGTGTTGGTAATCTCTTCGTCATAAAATTGAAAACTGTCTCCTGACGAAAGTCTTTATCAGATTATGATCCGTTCATTGATTATCCAATCCTGCCTTACCGGTGCTGGGAATGAATGATTAAGCGACACTGGAATACCAGTGACTGGTATCAGCAATTAAGCAATCTCTAGCGTACCTATAGAACAAATAATACGTATCAGTACCAATCAGTGTTGATCGGTGTTGTTTAGAAATGCTTTTAATATGGTGAAAAGAGATGTGGCCTTGCCAGATGTTCGAGAGCATTTCCCCAGTCTTTTACCTTTTATATTAGCTGGCAACAACAAAGCCTCGTTTATTTTATTTGCTAGGATGAAATCACTTCGTCAGTGATTAGACAAATGTTGACATATCATTGCTTCGTCTCAGTGATTAGATATTCGCTAGCATAGCAGACGATAATCAAATACTGCTTTAGGTTATTGAGTCCAATATCAACCATAGTGGAACGTAGATAGTGATCTAATTCTGCTACCTTTAAGGCAGCCGTCTGTGATCAGCTGTTGCAAAAACCTGAGGGAAAATGTTTGTAGATTTAAACGCCTTCATGTGTAACCATGTGGAGACCCATCAAATTATAATGAAGGCGATTTCGGATTGCATCCTCCATTACCTATAATCTCCTCGTTATTACCCATAATTTCCCCATTATTGAGGTCGGGCTAATAGGGCAGGTAGCAATCTGAAGGTATCACATGAGCCAGATTCCACACCCAGTGGATGGTAACTCTGTGTGTGCGTGTGAGCGAAGACGAGAGAGAGAGAGAGAAATCTGAAGGAGGTCCGCCCTATCTCGCTGTCTTATTGAGACTATAAACAAGGTCTGCGCTGACACGCTGCTTGTGGGTTACTAACACACGCAAACACTAAATGTTTCCGGCACTTCCTTAATGGAGGGCATATCAGATTTTTTTTTTATCCGTACCGAGGCAAGAAGAGAGCTTGTGCAGGAGTGTGATGAGGAGACGTGAGAAGGGACGGAATAAGGAGTTAAGGAGAATAATAATGAGTAAGAGAAGAAAAAAACAGGAAAACCCGAAAGGAACAGGAGCAGAGGAAGAGGAAAACGGAGGACGAAGAGAAGATGAAACAAGTAACAGGATTTCAAAGAGGAAAATTATGAGAAAGAGATGAAAGAAGGAAGGAAGCAGAGAACAAGAAGAAAGAGAAAATAAGAGAAATCGAGTGTGTAAGATAATGCACAGGGAGAAAGGGGGAAACACATTATAAAGAGGAAATGGGAAGAATAGGAGAATTAACGAGGTCATATATTCTCTCATTCGTGTCACTCATGTATATTGTGGACAAAGAGGAAATAATTTTTAAAGGGGTGGACTGGTAAGCCAGAGAAAGGCCTCGGTCAGATAACGAAAAGCTCCAGCTGCGGGGTCATCATACGACTAAAACCCGCGTCAGGAAACGCTTGTCCTATTTCCTGACAAACGTTACCCAGCTCTAATCTGATTTTATTTTCCATATATAGACTATTGCTTTTGTAATTGTAAACAATATGGGAATACCCACAAGATTTATAAACCTTGGAAAACATTTCGCCAGGACAACAGGTTTTTACCATATTTGAGTAGGCAAAACGTTGTCTGGATCAGCAATTAGTAATACTGTTTATCATAAATTACTGCAAACTACAGAAGAAAGTAAAATGTAAAATGTCCTTGGGAGGAATCTGCACCACAGCTCTAAGTGCCTGGAAACTACTAGATGCAACAGCATGGTTGATCAAGCAGTTGACAAGAAAGTGTGGCTTCATGCCGAGCAGTGACGGTAGAAGTATCCTCGAAATCAGTCACAGGTACGCTGTGCCTCGTGCAAATAATATTCTCACACAGATCCGTGTCGTAATCCTATGAGGCACTGACCTCGGGAGGCGCTAAACCCACAAGGTAATCAAACTGGTGACTGCTTAGAAGGTAGCTCCAGTTCCATAGATCAAGAGCCCTTCAATACTAACCAGGCAGCCCCTTTCCCATCCTAGTTGAAGATATTGAGTCTCAGAAGAAAAAAAGGCACAGTACCGTTACTGGAACAATACACAAATAACACGAACATAGGAGAGAGGAGCTTATGACGACGTCTCGGTCCGACTTGGGCCATTTACAAGTGTGACTTGTAAATGGTCCAAGTCGGACCGAAACGTCGTCATAAGCTTCTCTCTTTTATGTGTAAATTGAGTCTTGCAAACAAAAGGTTCTCCGGGGATGAAAAAGACACAATTTGCAGAGAGGAACTTTGATACGTCTCGCCCGTGGTAGAGGCTTCTGCAGTCACTGTCTGGAGAAGCCTATTACACCATCACCATCATCACTACACCATCATCATCATTACACCATCACCTCCAGCTGTCACTACACCATCACCACTATCTTTACACCATCACCACTACATCGCCATCATCCCTACACCATTAATAGTAACATTAGAGAACTTACCCAGAGGCTGCCTTAACGAAGCCAATAACTCTCCAACATCAAGTACTGGGAGACGCATGAAGATGAGGGGCTCTTGATCTAGAGAATTGGATCTGTGTTCCAGTTCCCTGAGGTAAACCTGAATGTCTTCCACATCCTCTCTACAGGCGCTGCATGATCCTACGAAAGAATCCTGCAAAGAACTATGTTGTTGTTGTCATTGTTGTTGTTGTTGATATTGATGTTTATGTTGCCAATGTTGTTATCGCTGTTGATGTTGCTGTTGCCGTTGTTGTCGCGATTGATGACGTTGTTGTTGTTGTTGTCGTCGGTATTGTTGTTGCTTATGATGTCATTAATGTTGTTGTTAATGTTGTTGTCGTTGTTCTTGTCGTTGTTGATGTTGCTGTCGTTGTAGTTGTTCTTGTCGTTGTTAATGTTGCTGACGTTGTTGTTGTTGTCGTGGTTGATGTTGTCGTTCTTGATGATGATGTCGGTGTTGTTGTTGTTGTCGGTATTGTTGTTGCTTATGATGTTATTAATGTTGTTGTTAATGTTGTTGTCGTTGTTCTTGTCGTTGTTGATGTTGCTGTCGTTGTAGTTGTTCTTGTCGTTGTTGATGTTGTCGTTGTTAATGTTGCTGACGTTGTTGTTGTTGTCGTGGTTGATGTTGTCGTTCTTGATGATGATGTCGGTGTTGTTGTTGTCGTGGTTGATGTTGTCGTTCTTGATGATGATGTCGGTGTTGTTGTTGTCATTGTCGTTATTGCTGTGGTTAGTGCTGTCGTTGTCGTTGTTGTCGTTGCCATTATTGTTGTTGTTATTATCATTATTACACAGTTTATCGGGCAAGACGACCAGGCTGAAGCCAAGAAAAGGTATAATAGGTCCAGTTCCTCGGATCAAGAGCCCTTCCCTACCCCTACTCACGAGAACATTCATTCTGCATATGGAAAAAATAGAGGGAACAATGATCGAAAAAATAGGGATAAAAGGGGAAAAATAAAAAAAAGGGAACAGTGATCGAAAAAGAGACGGAAAAGGGAAAAATAGGATGCAATGATCGATAAAAAGAGGGGAAAAGAGGGTACAGTGATCGAAAAAAGAAGGGAACAGAGGGTACAATGATCGATAAAAAGAGGGGAAAAGAGAGTACAATGATCGATAAAAAGAGGGGAAAAGAGGGTACAATGAAAAAAGAAGGGAACAGAGGGTACAATGATCGAGAAAAGAAGGGAACAGAGGGTACAATGATTGATAAAAAGAGGGGAAAAGAGGGTACAATGATCGAAAAAAGAGGGGAAAAGATGATACAATGATCGATCAAAAGAGGGGAAAAGAAGGTACGATGGTCGAAAATACGAGGGGAAAAGAGGATACAATGGTCGGAAAAAAGGGGGGGGGGGAAAAAGAGCAAAAAAAGAGGGAGTAATGAACGAAAATTTTTAAAAACGCCAAAATACTGTGAAAAATCTATATTTTTTTGAAGGAGGAACCTTGTAGCTGTGCCAGTTGGTCCAGCCAAGTTTACAATGTTCTCCATTAACCATCTCGTTAAGTTAGATGTGGAAAGCCAAGTTACCAGACAACCCAGAGACGTGAAGAGCGAGGAAAGTGAGTAATCCAGGAGGTGGATGGAGAGGCAGGAAGTAATCCGGTAGATGGATGGAAGGACAGGAAGTAATCCAGTAGATGCATGGAGACACAGGAAGTAATCCAGTAGATGGATGGAGAGCCAGGAAGTAATCCAGTAGATGGATGGAGAGACAGGAAGTAATCCAGTAGGTGGATGGAGAGACAGGAAGTAATCCAGTAGGTGGATGGAGAGACAGGAAGCAATCCAGTAGATGGATGGAGAGAGAGGAAGTAATCCAGTAAATAGATGGAGAGACAGGAAGTAATCCAGTAGATTGATGGAAGGACAGGAAGTAATCCAGTAGATGGATGGAGAGACAGGAAGCGATCCAGTAGATGGATGGAGAGACAGGAAGCGATCCAGTAGATGGATAGAGAGACAGGAAGTAATCCAGTAAATGGATGGAGAGACAGGAAGTAATCCAGTAGATTGATGGAAGGACAGGAAGTAATCCAGTAGATGGATGGAGAGACAGGAAGCGATCCAGTAGATGGATGGAGAGACAGGAAGCGATCCAGTAGATGGATAGAGAGACAGGAAGTAATCCAGTAAATGGATGGAGAGACAGGAAGTAATCCAGTAGACGGATGGAGAGACAGGAAGTAATCCAGTAGATGGATGGAGAGACAGGAAGTAATCCAGTAGATTGATGGAAGGACAGGAAGTAATCCAGTAGATGGATGGAGAGACAGGAAGCGATCCAGTAAATGGATTGAGAGACAGGAAGTAATCCAGTACATGGATGGAAGGACAAGAAGGAATCCAATAGATAGACGGAGAAACAGGAAGAAATCCAATAGATGGACGGAGAGATAGTAAGGAATCCAACAGACTGATGGAAAGACAGGAAGGAATGCAGCAAAAGAATGGCAAGACAAAAGGAATGCAATAGACGGGTGGAGAAACAAGAAGGAATCCAACAGACAGATGGAGGGATGGGAAAGAACTGAACAGACGGTTGGAAGGACTGGGAGGAATCAGATAGAAGAATCAACATAGAAGAATGCAACAAATGGATGGAGAAAAAAGGGAGGAATTCAACAGACGGCTGGAGAAACATGGAGGAAATCACCAGACGAAATGAGTAAGAAGGAAGAATTCAGCAACCAAATGGAGACAATGGGAGAATAGGCGAAAGTGAAAGAAACAAAGAGTAATAACTAACCCAGTATGACACATTTATATCTATTAATGTTCAAAAGAAACTTTTCGCACCTAATAATAGTCTTCTAAGCGATGTTTACCACCCAGATTTACAGTGGTAAAATGCTAGAAGCATTTTACCCGAGATTGTAAAACGGGAGTTTTCCAATATAATTTTTTTTTCCACTGGCATTCGTATTTTGAAGACGCTTCCCTGGGTGTTAGTGGACTGGTGTGGGTCGCATCCTGGGGGACAAGATTAAGGACCCCAATGGAAATAAGTTAGACAGTCCTCGATGACGCACTGACTTTCTTGGGTTATCCTGGGTGGCTAACCCTCCGGGGTTAAAAATCCGAACGAAATCTTATCTTATCTTATCTTATCTTAAGAGCACGCAATCATCTGGTCATAATTCAGCTGATGACCAGCTGAGAACCAGTTGATGACCAGCTGATAACCAGCAGATGACCAACTGATAACCAGCTGATGACCAGCTGATTACCAGCTGATGACCAGCTGAAAATTAAAGTAATAACCAAGTATGAATTAAGAAAGTATTTCCCAGTACCAAGTTTAATTAGGAATCCCCACATCACGAAACACACACACACACACACAGTAGCGGCCGGTGAAGAGGCGGGGCCAGGAGCTGAGTCTCGACCCCTGCAACCACAATTAGGTGAGTACAATTAGGTGAGTACACACGCACACACACACACACACACACACACACAGGCGGGGCCAGGAGCTGAGTCTCGACCCCTGCAACCACAATTAGGTGAGTACAGGATATAACCAGCAATAATTGATACTTAAACCCAGACACACACACACACACACAAGGCGAGTAATTTACTATAAGCTAGGTGGCGGGACAAGCTTTTAAGGGCAACATTGTAAGAAGGTGCGAGGGTCAAGTCCCAGGAGGGTGGGGGTCAGGTCACAAGAAGTTGCGGCCAGTCATTACACCGCACAAGTCACCTCTCACAAACACACACACTCACACACACACACACACACGCACACAGGGGTAGGGCAGTGTTACTACCGGTAGTTATTCGCAGTAAGAATACTTAGGAAGCTAGGAAGTCCTCTCTCAATGTGAACAAGGAATATGATAATAACCAGCAATAATTGATACATAAACCCAGACACACACACACACACACACACAAGGCGAGTAATTTACTATAAGCTAGGTGGCGGGACAAGCTTTTAAGGGCAACATTGTAAGAAGGTGCGAGGGTCAAGTCCCAGGAGGGTGGGGGTCAGGTCACAAGAAGTTGCAGCCAGTCATTACACCGCACAAGTCACCTCTCGCAAACACACACACTCACACACACACACACACGCACACAGGGGTAAGGCAGTGTTACTACCGGTAGTTATTGGCAGTAAGAATACTTAGGAAGCTAGGAAGTCCTCTCTCAATGTGAACAAGGAATATGATAATAACCAGCAATAATTGATACTTAAACCAAGAAAGGGCAATAAGTGGAGAGAGTAGCATTATTGGGAAAGATAGATGAGACTAAATTTGAGCCTACACGACAGAGAGGTATAACGGATCTTTCAACCACACCACTTACCCCCCCCCTAACCATCCCTCCCTCACACACAAATACACACACACAAGGGTAGACACTCATAGAAGCTTTAGACCCTAGTAGCAAGTTCCACTTTTTATAGCCCAGAATTACTGGTATGTGTTAGCAGTATCTCCCCCTCACACCTCCCCCATACACACGAACACACACATATACACACAAACACACACACACCTGCACTAGGACAATATGGTAACTAACTAGGCAAATACACACACACACACACACACACACACACACACACACACACACACACACACACACACATGCACATACACACACACATACACACACACACACACACACACACACACACACACACACACACACACACTAAACTATAGACCTGTGTCATTGACGTGTATAGTATGCAAAATTATGGAGAAGATTATCAGGAGGAGAGTGGTGGAGCACCTGGAACGGAACAGGAGTATAAATGCCAACCAGCACGGATTCACGGAAGGCAAATCCTGTGTCACAAACCTTCTGGAGTTTTATGATAAAATAACAGAAGTAAGACAAGAGAGAGAGGGGTGGGTTGATTGCATCTTCTTGGACTGCAAGAAGGCCTTTGACACAGTTCCTCACAAGAGATTAGTGCAGAAGCATATAACAGGAAGGGCACTGCAATGGATCAGAGAATACCTGACAGGGAGGCAACAACGAGTCATGGTACGTAATGATGTATCACAGTGGGCACCTGTGACGAGCGGGGTCCCACAGGGGTCGGTCCTAGGACCAGTGCTATTTTTGGTATATGTGAACGACATGACGGAAGGGTTAGACTCAGAAGTGTCTCTGTTTGCAGATGATGTGAAGTTAATGAGGAGAATTAAATCTGATGAGGACCAGGCAGGACTTCAAAGAGACCTGGACAGACTGGACACCTGGTCCAGCAAATGGCTTCTCGAATTTAATCCTGCCAAATGCAAAGTCATGAAGATAGGGGAAGGGTACAGAAGACCACAGACAGAGTATAGGCTAGGTGGCCAAAGACTGCAAACCTCACTCAAGGAGAAAGATCTTGGGGTGAGTATAACACCGAGCATGTCTCCGGAAGCACACATCAATCAGATAACTGCTGCAGCATATGGGCGCCTGGCAAACCTGAGAACAGCATTCCGATACCTTAGTAAGGAGTCATTCAAGACACTGTACACCGTGTATGTCAGGCCCATACTGGAGTATGCAGCATCTGTTTGGAACCCGCACTTGATAAAGCACGTCAAGAAACTAGAGAAAGTACAAAGGTTTGCGACAAGGTTAGTTCCAGAGCTAAGGGGAATGTCCTATGAAGAAAGATTAAGGGAAATCGGCCTGACGACACTGGAGGACAGGAGGGTCAGGGGAGACATGATAACGACATATAAAATACTGCGTGGAATAGACAAGGTGGACAAGGACAGGATGTTCCAGGGAGGGGACACAGAAACAAGAGGCCACAATTGGAAGTTGAAGACACAAATGAGTCAGAGAGATAGTAGGAAGTATTTCTTCAGTCATAGAGTTGTAAGGCAGTGGAATAGCCTAGAAAATGACGTAGTGGAGGCAGGAACCATACACAGTTTTAAGACGAGGTTTGATAAAGCTCATGGAGCGGGGAGAGAGAGGGCCTAGTAGCAACCGGTGAAGAGGCGGGGCCAGGAGCTAGGACTCGACCCCTGCAACCACAAATAGGTGAGTACAAATAGGTGAGTACCACCACTTGACACAAACACTTGACACAAACACTTGACACAAACACGTACCCCCACTCCCCTAACCACCTCTCCCCCTTCCCTAACCACCTCACCTTAGCCACCTCCCCCAAACCACCTAACCCCTCCCCCAAACCATCTAACCCCCTCCCCCAACTACCTCCCTCCCTCCAATAACCATCCTCCCCCTCCCTCATAACCATCCATCCCCTCTCTCTCTCAAACACGTACTCCCCCTCCCCTAACCACCTCTCCCCCTTCTCTAACCACCTAACCCTAGCCACCTACCCCTCCCCTAAACCATCTAACCCCCTCCCCAACTACCACTACCCCTCCAATAACCATCCTCCCCCTCCCCCATAACCATCCATCCCCTCTCCTCCTAACCATCTATTCCCCTCCCCCTAACCACCCGTCCCCCCTTCTGTGGAGCAACAGGGGAACCTAGAACCAGGATGAGGACAAGGGGCTCCAAGGACGAATCTGGGAGGGAGGACTGGGAGGCAGAGCTCAAAAAAAGGGAGGAAGACTGGGGAAGGAGACTAGATGAGCTGGAAAGGAAGATGGAAGAGAGGTTAGCAGCAGAATGCAGAAGGTGGAAGCAACAGGCCACAGCAGCAGAAATCAAGATAGAGAGATTAGAAGAGGAGCTGAGATATCTGAAACAGCATAGAGACAAAGATATTACAGAAGTAGCATCGGCAATGGCTACATCAGACACAGACAACAGGTCTGAAGGGAGCATGGAAACTAAACTGTATGCAGAGGTCCTGTCAAACCCACATGGGGCCAAAACAAAGACAGGGAACACACTAGGACAGAATGAGAGGTTGGAAGACATTGAAGGAACAAGGACATGTGCAGGGACCATACCAGATACCTGTGGGGGCCAGGAACAGGTGAGCAGGAAGGACAAACCAAGAAGCATAGGGGCCATAACTAGGGAAGGGACTGAAGGAAGGAACACTCCACGGGAAGGAACTAAAACACATCAGAGGATGCAATGGGAGTCACAGTGGGAGGTGGAAAGGGAGAGATCCGTGTTTGCCTATGGGCTAGAAGAAGCTAAAGGGGAAACTTATGATGCTCTGCTCGTAAAAAACAGATGGAAATTCGAGAAAATGGAAGGCATAGATGAGACGGGAGAAAGAGACTACATAGTAGGTACACTTCAGTCTGGGGAACACAAAGTGGTCATTGCAGTGATGTATAATCCACCACAGAACTGCAGGAGGCCAAGAGAGGAATATGAAGAGAGCAACAGAGCAATGGTGGACACACTTGCTGAGGTGGCAAGAAGAGCTCACTCCAGCAGAGCAAAGTTGCTGGTTATTGGGGATTTCAACCCCAGGGAGATTGACTGGGAAAACCTGGAGCCACATGGGGGTTCCGAAACATGGAGAGCCAGGATGCTGGACGTGGTGCTGGAAAACCTCATGCACCAACATGTTAAGGACACTACCAGAGTGAGAGGGGAGGATGAACCAGCAAGATTGGACCTTGTGTTCACCCTGGGCAGCTCAGACATTGAGGACATCAAGTATGAGAGTCTCCTAGAAGCTAGCGACCACGTGGTTCTGTGCTTTGA
>NC_091354.1:7381446-7391446 GCF_038502225.1 Cherax quadricarinatus
CACTGCTGCTTTGGCAACGAGACGGCGAAGAGTGTTTCCAACTGCAGTGGGTCTGAGTCCCCCATCCCTCTCTCTCTCTCTCTCTCTCTCTCTCTCTCTCTCTCTCTCTCTCTATATATATATATATATATATATATATATATATATATATATATATATATATATATATATATATATATATATATATATATATATATATATATATATATATATATATATATATATATATATATATATATATATATATATATATATATATATATATATATATATATATATATATATATATATATATATATATATATATATATATATATATATATATATATATATATATATATATATATATGTCGTGCCGAATATGCAAAACTGGTCAATTAGCAAGAACTCATTTAAAATTAAGTCCTTTCTAAAATTTTCTCTTATACGTTCAAAGATATATTTGTTTTTGTTAATGTTAATGTAAAAAATTTTAATTTTGCTCCAAAAGAATCTTAGAAAACTTACCTAACCTTATTATAACAAGAACAATTTATTTTAGCCTAACCCAACTAAATATATTTTATATTTGTTTACAATAATTTAATACTAAACAAACTCAGTGAAATATATTTTTTTCGTTAGGTTCAGAATGATTTTGGCGAAATTATTGCATACACAAATTTTCACTTGTCTTATATGGCAAGATGAGCGTTGCTATTTAAGCCAAGATCGCAAGTTCTGCCTATTCGGCACGATATATATATATATATATATATATATATATATATATATATATATATATATATATATATATATATATATATATATATATATATATATATATATATATATATATATATATATGTATATATATATATATATATATATATATATATATATATATATATATATATATATATATATATAAATATATATATATATATATATATATATATATATATATATATATATATATATATATATATATATATATATATATATATATATATATATATATATATATATATATATATATATATATATATATATATGAAGTCACGAGTCACGTCAGCTGAAGCTAGGAAGGTTCCCCAAGTGACGATCTAGTCCACTCGGCCACACATGCTTTAAAAGCTGGGCAGCCTTGTTTACAAGCCAACTTTCTTCCCAGCTTGGGAACATCAGTGGGCCTCAAGCATGGTTTCAAGCTGTGATAAATGGTTTGAAAACTGACAAGTGACAAGTGATTTTAATATCAATGCACTACGTAGAACAGTCTGACCTGACGTGGCTTCGAATCCTGCTGACTGAGATCTTTCTGCATATATACCCTTTTTTTCCTGCGTTGTGCACTGATATAAAAATCGCTTGTGAGGTCAGAACATACAAGTTGAGAACGAAATAGCTTGAAACCATGCTTGAGGCTCACTGGTGTGCCCGGGCCGGGAAGAAACAAGGCCTGTAAACCAGGCTGTCCCGCTTTTGAGGCATCTGTGGCTGAGTGGTCTAGAGCGTCAATTGGGGGAAATATATATATATATATATATATATATATATATATATATATATATATATATATATATATATATATATATATATATATATATATATATATCAAAACGTTATGTTGTTTCCTTGTCTTGCATATATATATATATATATATATATATATATATATATATATATATATATATATATATATATATATATATATATATATATATGCAAGACAAGGCAACAACATAACGTTTTGACACAGGCTGGTTTTATAGTTTTATATCTCCCCACAGTCTGCTCTGCGGTGCTATCGGACAGGGACAAAAATCTGAAAGGAATTCTTGTGTTGGCAGGCATTGGAGGCTGGAGGGAAAGAAACAGACAGACACTCTCTTCTGGCACTTGTAACCACCTACCAATTCTTCTGTTGAAATGAAGCAATTTATCTTGCTACATACTTGAGTCATTATTTATTTTATTTATTATTATTATTATTATTATTATTATTATTATTATTATTAATTTTAATATTATTTTTGATGAACAGAAAAGCATATATATATATATATATATATATATATATATATATATATATATATATATATATATATATATATATATATATATATATATATATATATATATATATATATATATATATTGCAGACAGTTTGGCAGAAATCTGCCTGGAGTGGTTTCCCTTCGACTCCAGCTTGGTGAGGGGTCTTGCACGACCCCGTAGAAATCTGACCTTTTGAGCTTAATGAGGGAAAGGACGAGGGGACGGAGGTAATCGACGTGGTGAGGGGAGAGAGCCAAGCCTAGACAGCCCGGCGTCTACCTTCCTCACCGCCAGAAAGTAATAGTTAGGGTGGAGAGTCTCCCAGGAGGCGAGTGTGGTGATGATGGTGTGGGTGTGAGGAAGCAGGGAGACCAAGAGACGCTTGGAAGAGATCGAGGAATGGATAGCGAGGAATGGATAGCGAGGAATGGATAGCGAGGAATGGATAGCGAGGAATGGATAGCGAGGAATGGATAGCGAGGAATGGATAGCGAGGAAGGGATAGCGAGGAGAAAGGAAACTTAGCATTAACTAAAATTATTCCGAAAATTCTACAATAAACGGAAAATATAATTTGGATAAATATAAAACATATGAAAAAAATAACTGATGCAAAAAATATAAATGCATGTGAAAAGATAAATGAAAATTGGTCTGAACTTTTTATATAAACTACAAAACACAAAATAATACGAATTACGTGTGAAAAACTTTTGTAATGATTAGGAAGAAGAGGGAGAATATATATGTGAGGAAACGCCAAACCCGTAAGTGTCACTTAGTCCCTAGAAAATGGGACGTAGTTTTTATACAAGGGAAGGGTAGCTGAACTGCCTAGGATCAAGAGCCTTTCACCACCATCTTTCAGTGGTATATAGGTTCTAGGAAATTCAGTTTCACGACAATCCCTAGAGGACAATCTAGAAACTGAATTTCCTCACTGCTGGTTTATAGTTCTCTTCTGTCTCTCTCTGTAGGGAAGCAGGAGATTCCTGCCTTTATCCTTAATTTACCTCAACTGTCATAATTACACCTGCAGAGCTCTTATGAGTAACACGGCCTTCACTCAGACCACTGAGTTCAGGTCCAGTGAGCCAGAGGTTGCTACCGTGGCCCTCCATAGTGGTACTCAGACCACTGAGTCCAGGTCCAGTAAGCCAGAGGTTGCTACCGTGGCCCTCCATAGTGGTACTCAGAGCACTGAGTCCAGGTCCAGTAAGCCAGAGGTTGCTACCGTGGCCCTCCATTGTGGTACTCAGACCACTGAGTCCAGGTCCAGTAAGCCAGAGGTGCTACCGTGGCCCTCCATAGTGGTACTCCGACCACTGAGTCCAGGTCCGGTAAGCCAGAGGTTGCTACCGTGGCCCTCCATAGTGGTACTCAGAGCACTGAGTCCAGGTCCAGTAAGCCAGAGGTTGCTACCGTGGCCCTCCATTGTGGTACTCAGACCACTGAGTCCAGGTCCAGTAAGCCAGAGGTTGCTACCGTGGCCCTCCATAGTGGTACTCAGACCACTGAGTCCAGGTCCAGTAAGCCAGAGGTTGCTACCGTGGCCCTCCACAGTGGTACTCAGACCACTGAGTCCAGGTCCAGTAAGCCAGAGGTTGCTACCGTGGCCCTCCATAGTGGTACTCAGACCACTGAGTCCAGGTCCAGTAAGCCAGAGGTTGCTACCGTGGCCCTCCACAGTGGTACTCAGAGCACTGAGTCCAGGTCCAGCAAGCCAGAGGTTGCTACCGTGGCCCTCCATTGTGGTACTCAGACCACTGAGTCCAGGTCCAGTAAGCCAGAGGTTGCTACCGTGGCCCTCCATTGTGGTACTCAGACCACTGAGTCCAGGTCCAGTAAGCCAGAGGTTGCTACCGTGGCCCTCCATAGTGGTACTCAGAGCACTGAGTCCAGGTCCAGTAAGCCAGAGGTTGCTACCGTGGCCCACCATAGTGGTACTCAGAGCACTGAGTCCAGGTCCAGTGAGCCAGAGGTTGCTACCGTGGCCTTCCATTTTGGTACTCAGAACACTGAGCTCAGTACCTTTTAAATTTCAATCCTCAAACTCTCTGAATAATATCCACAACACGTTGCCCTTAAACACGAAACCTCAACTGCCTAGAACCTCGTCCCATCTGCTACATTTAAAACCAATCCTTCACTCCCATATTACAGTATTGGTACTACTATACTCTGGTATATTCCTCTTTTCTTGCCTCCTGGATGCATTTCTGTGTCTCCACAAATCCCTCAATAAACCATCCATTTTTTCCCCTCGCCAGTTCTATGGCTCACCTCATGTTCCAGAGACTCGAGTAGAAAGTTCCAGAGAAGAAAATGTTGCTAAGAAAAGGATGTCTAGGAAACGAGATATAAAGGTGAGTGAAAGAGAGAGTAAAGAGAAATGAAAGAAAATGGGAGAGAGGAAAGGAGAGGGGAGGAGAGAAGAGGAGAGGAGAGGAGAGGAGAGGAGAGGAGAGGAGAGGAGATGAGAGGAGAGGAGAGGACAGGAGAAGAGAGGAGAGGAGAGGAGAGGAGAGGAGAGAAGAGGTAGAGGATTGTTTACCTCCAGAAAATAAATCACTCAAGACTTCCTTCACTGACAGTGATAGAAGAGAGTTATTAAACGATAAGAGAGAGAGTCTGAGTAACTGCCACTCTAACAGCCTCTTTCCATTGTGTCTACTCTTCTAACAGCCTTGTTCCACTGTTTCCGCCACTCTAAAAGCCTTGTTCCACGGTGGCTGCAATCTAGCAGTTTTGTTCCAAAGTGCTTGCATTCCAACAGCCTTGTTCCAATGCCTTAAATCAAATAGCCTTGTTCCACTGTGTCTTCCACTCTAGAAGCCTTGTTCCAAGGTGGCTGCAAACTAACAGCTTCGTTTCAGTGTGCCTGCAGTCTAACAGCCTTGTTCCACTATATCTTCACTAACAGCTTTGTTTCCCTGTGTCTTCATCAACATCCTTGCTTCACTGTGTCTTCATTAATATCCATGCTTCACTGTGTCTTCATTAACATCCTTGCTTCACTGTATCTTCATTAACATCCTTGCTTCACTGTGTCTTCATTAACATCCTTGCTTCACTGTGTCTTCATTAACATCCTTGCTTCACTGTGTCTTCATTAACATCCTTGCTTCACTGAGTCTTCATTAATATCCTTGCTTCACTGAGTCTTCATTAACATCCTTGCTTCACTGTGTCTTCATCAACATCCTTGCTTCACTGTGTCTTCATTAATATCCATGCTTCACTGTGTCTTCATTAACATCCTTGCTTCACTGTGTCTTCATTAACATCCTTGCTTCACTGTGTCTTCATTAACATCCTTGCTTCACTGTGTCTTCATTAACATCCTTGCTTCACTGTGTCTTCATTAATATCCTTGCTTCACTGTGTCTTCATTAACATCCTTGCTTCACTGAGTCTTCATTAACATCCTTGCTTCACTGAGTCTTCATTAACATCCTTGCTTCACTGAGTCTTCATTAACATCCTTGCTTCACTGAGTCTTCATTAACATCCTTGATTCACTGAGTCTTCATTAACATCCTTGCTTCACTGAGTCTTCATTAACATCCTTGCTTCACTGAGTCTTCATTAACATCCTTGCTTCACTGAGTCTTCATTAACATCCTTGCTTCATTGAGTCTTCATTAACATCCTTGCTTCACTGAGTCTTCATTAACATCCTTGCTTCACTGAGTCTTCATTAACATCCTTGCTTCACTGTGTCTTCATTAATATCCTTGCTTCACTGAGTCTTCATTAACATCCTTGCTTCACTGTGTCTTCATTAACATCCATGCTTTACTGTGTCTTCATTAACATCCTTGCTTCACTGAGTCTTCATTAACATCCTTGCTTCACTGTGTCTTCATTAACATCCTTGCTTCACTATGTCTTCATTAACATCCTTGCTTCACTGTGTCTTCATTAATATCCTTGCTTCACCGTGTCTTCATTAACATCCTTGCTTCACTATGTCTTCATTAACATCCTTGCTTCACTGTGTCTTCATTAACATCCTTGCTTCACTGTATCTTCATTAACATCCTTTGCTTCACTGTGTCTTCATTATTATCCTTGCTTCACTGTGTCTTCATTAACATCCTTGCTTCACTGTGTATTCATTAACATCCTTGCTTCACTGTGTCTTCATTAACATCCTTGCTTCACTATGTCTTCATTAACATCCTTTGCTTCACTGTGTCTTCATTAACATCCTTGCTTCACTATGTCTTCATTAACATCCTTGCTTCACTGTGTCTTCATTAACATCCTTGCTTCACTGTATCTTCATTAATATCCTTGCTTCACTGTGTCTTCATTAACATCCTTGCTTCACTGTATCTTCATTAACATCCTTGCTTCACTGTGTATTCATTAATATCCTTGCTTCACTGTGTCTTCATTAACATCCTTGCTTCACTGTATCTTCATTAACATCCTTGCTTCACTATGTCTTCATTAACATCCTTGCTTCACTGTGTCTTCATTAACATCCTTGCTTCACTGAGTCTTCATTAACATCCTTGCTTCAATGTGTCTTCATTAACATCCTTGCTTCACTGTGTCTTCATTAACATCCTTGCTTCACTGTGTCTTCATTAACATCCTTGCTTCACGTTGTCTTCATTAACATCCTTGCTTCACTGAGTCTTCATTAACATCCTTGCTTCACTGAGTCTTCATTAACATCCTTGCTTCACTGTATCTTCATTAACATCCTTGCTTCACTGTGTCTTCATTAACATCCTTGCTTCACTGTGTCTTCATTAACATCCTTGTTTCACTATGTCTTCATTAACATCCTTGCTTCACTGTGTCTTCATTAACATCCTTGCTTCACTGTATCTTCATTAATATCCTTGCTTCACTGTGTATTCATTAACATCCTTGCTTCACTGTGTCTTCATTAACATCCTTGCTTCACTGTATCTTCATTAATATCCTTGCTTCACTGTGTCTTCATTAACATCCTTTGCTTCACTGTGTCTTCATGAACATCCTTGCTTCACTGTATCTTCATTAACATCCTTGCTTCACTGTATCTTCATTAATATCCTTGCTTCACTGTGTCTTCATTAACATCCTTTGCTTCACTGTATCTTCATTAACATCCTTGCTTCACTATGTCTTCATTAACATCCTTGCTTCACTGTATCTTCATTAACATCCTTGCTTCACTGTATCTTCATTAACATCCTTGCTTCACTATGTCTTCATTAACATCCTTGCTTCACTATGTCTTCATTAACATCCTTGCTTCACTATGTCTTCATTAACATCCTTGCTTCACTGTGTCTTCATTAACATCCTTGCTTCACTGTGTCTTCATTAACATCCTTGCTTCACTGTGTCTTCATTAACATCCTTGCTTCACTGTATCTTCATTAACATCCTTTGCTTCACTATGTCTTCATTAACATCCTTGCTTCACTGTATCTTCATTAACATCCTTTGCTTCACTATGTCTTCATTAACATCCTTGCTTCACTGTATCTTCATTAACATCCTTTGCTTCACTGTATCTTCATTAACATCCTTGCTTCACTGTATCTTCATTAACATCCTTGCTTCACTGTATCTTCATTAACATCCTTGCTTCACTGTGTATTCATTAACATCCTTGCTTCACTGTATCTTCATTAACATCCTTGCTTCACTGTATCTTCATTAACATCCTTGCTTCACTGTATCTTCATTAACATCCTTGCTTCACTGTATCTTCATTAACATCCTTGCTTCACTGTATCTTCATTAACATCCTTGCTTCACTGTATCTTCATTAACATCCTTGCTTCACTGTATCTTCATTAACATCCTTGCTTCACTGTATCTTCATTAACATCCTTGCTTCACTGTATCTTCATTAACATCCTTGCTTCACTGTATCTTCATTAACATCCTTGCTTCACTGTATCTTCATTAACATCCTTGCTTCACTGTATCTTCATTAACATCCTTGCTTCACTGCGTCTTTACTAACATCCTTGCTTCACTGCGTCTTTACTAACATCCTTGTTCTACTATGTCATCATAAAAACGCGCTAATCCTAGAGGAGTCATACAGTGTCTAGGAAAAGGAATGCGATTATTTTTGATTCAATAAAGCAAAGGTGATCTTCAATTCCTTGATAACAGTCTTTCAGAGAAACATCCTTTCCATAACATAATGGACATTAATCCCATTTCTTCGCTTCTTGCGGTGCAGCATCCGCAATTCCCAGCATTTACCAGTATCCTCTAGAACCTCTCAGCAACACCTAGTATCCCAAAGCATTCCCAAGACTCTCCAAGCGTTGTCAGTAACTCCCAGCCTGTCTTACATCCCTAATCACCTAGTATCTCATCTCTCGATACTCCTCGGCATCCCAGCATTTCTCAGGCTCATCTATCTTCTCCCAGCATCCTCTATCACCCCTCAGCATCTCCGCATCTCCTACGCTCATCTATCACCTCCCAGCCTCACTTAGTATCTCCCAGCATCTGTTAACATCTCCCAGCGTCCTTCCCAGATGAAGGCACAGAGATGGTACGAGACTGGAAGGTTTCTTATCGAAGAGAAAGACAATATAAAATCATCGAATTATGCGAGATTTTCCGTCGTTTGGCCATAGTGTAACTCACTTTTCCTTGGAAGAGGAGGAGAGGAGGGAGAGGAGGAAATGAGGAATGGAGGAAGGATAGATGGGAAGGAGGGACTGAGGTAAGTAAGGCGAGAGGTACGAGGAGTATAAGGAGAAAGAAGAGGAAAGGGAGGAAAAAGTGAATGGGAGATGGAGGCAGAGAAGAAACGAAAAGCATCATAACCGGTGAAAGACGAGCCTAACCACCTCACATATTCCAGAGTTTTTGTTGTTACCAGAGATAGAGAGAGAGAGAGAGAGAGAGAGAGAGAGAGAGAGAGAGAGAGAGAGAGAGAGAGAGAGAGAGAGAGAGAGAGAGAGAGAGAGAGAGAGAGAGGGAGGGAGGGAGGGAGGGAGTGAGATGTAGTTTTCGCTAAGCTTACACTGCTACTAAAAATGCAGTCTCAAGCACCTGCCCCATCTTAGAATGTATACCACATACGCTGCTCTTGTATTGAACGTCAGCTGGACCACCATGAGCCTGCTGGAAGGATGCCCAGATGACTGGTAGCTATGGTGGTAGAGCATTGCTCTGCGTGTTACTGGTGATAATGGTGGTAGATCATTCGTCTGCAGGTTACTGGTGATAACGGTAGTAGACCATTCCTTTGCAGGTTGCTGGTGATAGTTGTGGCAAATCATTTGTTTGCAGGTTACTGATAATGACAGTAGATTATTCTCTTGGTAGAACATTCTCCAGTAGATTATTAGTAACGATGATGGTTGTAAATCACTACTCAAGAAGTAAAACAAGCTGTAGATCCTACACAGTTCAGCAGTCTTCAGCTTAGTTTCTTCACAGCAGAGCATTGTCCTCCATATCTCACCTTCTTTACAGCTCAGTCCTGCACATCTCAACGTCTCATAACTCTGCCCTCCACAGCAAATCCCTCCACAGTAAATCCTTCCACAGTAAATCCCTCCACAGTAAATTCCTCCACAGTGAATCCCTCCACAGTAGAGCCCCTCCACTGAGTCCTCCACTGTGCCCTCCCCAATACTACCATCCCTAACGAAACGAATTATTTTCTAATTACAATGTTTTCTAATGATTCATTTTTGCATGATTGTTACTATGAGAAGCACAGCGAGCCTCAGTACTGCTCGCCACACTCTTCATGACTAAATCCTTATTAAATCACTATCCAACTTAACACTTTACATATAACTAGTTACTGACAGGAGCCAGTAACTAGAGGCGCGATGCTAGCCAGTTAGGACCTAACAGACCGGACAGTGTGACTTGTAAATGATCCAGTTCGAACCGAAACGTCGTCTAAAGCTTGTCTTTTATATGTGTGGGATATCTGTGCACAGACTGGACCTTAAGTCCAGTCTG